>NW_021319184.1:246400-318052 GCF_001605985.2 Dendrobium catenatum
TGTCATCAAAAATTTATCTTGATCGGGCACGAATCTCGAGGCAAAAATCAAGTTGGAAACTTCAAAAATTAAATTCGAGATCATCTGAACTCCGATTTCAACAAACTTATAGTCGAACTGAGCGTCTCGAAAATACGAGCCCAACGACACCAAATTTAACTCGATTCGAGCCGAAATGGGTCCAAATAAAGGACCCGAAGCGCTTTTGGAAAGTTTGAACCAAATTTGAGTTACCAAACAACTTCTAAACATGACATGCTTATAGTCAAATTGAGCGGCTCGACGAGACAAATCCAATGAGCCCAAGATCATCAAATTATGATATCATTAAGACCTTCAAATATCTAACGAACGATTCAGAATCAAAGGATTCAATATCGACCGTCCATCCGAACCACTCCAGTTTTGCCCTTGATCCTCCTCCTATTTACGGGTCATGCCATCCTCAAAAAACTATAAATAGCCCCTCATTTCTCTTGAGAGGGGACCCAAGCAAGAGGAAGAGAAGAAGCAAGGAGAAGAAGGAAGAAAAGAATAGGAGGGAAGAAACTCCTCCTCGACCAGAAACTCCTCCTTGACCACTGTCGGAATTCCGCCCGACTTCCAAAGTGACGCCGAAATTCCGTCCGACCTTCAAGTGCCGTTGGAGTTTCAACCGAACTCCAAGTGACGCCAAATTTCTATCCAACGACCTTCAAGTGATGCTAACGTTCCACCCGAACTCCAAGTGACGTCGGAATTCCGCTCGACCTCCAAGTGACGCCGGAATTCCGCCCGACCTCCAAGTGACGCTGGAATTCTGCTCGACCTCCAAGTGACGCCAGAGTTTCACCCGAACTCTAAGTGACGCTGGAGTTCTTCCCGAATACCATCTAACGCCAGAGTTCTCCTCGGCCGCCAACTATCGTTGGACTTCTACCCGATGCCGGACCTCCGCTTGTCGCCAAGTTTCTACCTGACGACGGACTTCTGCCTGTTGTTAGACTTTCGTCGGACATCTATCTAATGCTAGATTTATGTTTATTGCTGGATTTCTACCTGGCGCCATTTTTTTGACCTTCGTCGTTAGACAACGGCCCTTATGACCTCCGTTGCCCGCCGACTACGGCCCTTCTGAATTATGTCGCCCACCGACTACGGTCCTTCTGACTTATGTCGCCCACTGACTACAGTCCTTCCGACCTCCGTCTCCCACCGACCACGGTCCTTCCGACTTACATTGCTCATCGACTACAGTCCTTCTGACTAAATTAACATGTCAACAATGACACTTTATATTTCCACCATGTACTTTATATAATGTACAACAAGCCAAGCCCTTCCTCATAAGGAAGGGCCTCATTTATAATCAACTACAAATAATAGTGGATTCATTCAAACTGGGCTAGGCCCCGTGGTTTTTTCCTAGTGAATGCTACACCCTCTCCCTTATTTGATTGTGTGCCAGATTTTCGTACAAAGTTAAGATGTTAAATTTTATATTTCTCTATTGCCATGAATACTCCAGGACACAGCAAGTATGATAGAATGTACAATAAATAATCTATCGAAAACAACTCCTATGCCACAAGGCTTTTCTAACTTCCATCATGGAATTCATTTTGTACAACTTATGTTTATTATATTATATCAATACTTTTCTCAATTACAAGAAATGATATCATATGTAACTAATAACAAACATTAGTGAAATCATTTAAGTTGGATTATATTCTATGTTTTACCCTTTTCCAAAAATTCACGTAAAAACTCTAGCATTTCTTACAATTCTTGTATTCCTATCTTCTCTATGTGTATACTGGATCTTTATATTAAGATGAGACATTAAACTATATATTTCTCTATTACCGTGAATATTTGACATGCAACTATACTAATCATTGATCTTGCTACATAATGCTATAAGGTAAAACTACTATTTGTATAACATGGCTATCCAAATATTAAACTAAATAATCTTAAATTAACAGTAATGTTACATAGTAAAAAAGCTTTTGTTTGAATTTAGTCCAAGTCTCTATCATCATTAAAAAAAAAAAATAACCTTCATTATTCTCCAAAATTATGATCAAATAATTTCCTTATATTTGACCCACTGGACTCATACCTAGAATTATCTATTAAGTTCTCTGCTTGCTGCAGGAGTAAAATTTTTTTTAACTAAAAACCCCCATTAAGGGTGTAATTGTAATTTACCCAGAAGGTTACCATCGGAGCATCATGAAAAGCTGGTCATCCGGTGTTGCAGCGTCGGCCTCTGTTCTGATTCTGGTTCCTCTTGCTCAGGCCAAAAACACGCTTCGCCGTTCTCTGCACAGACAACTAACGAGAGGAGAGTTTCGAAGCTCTTTCCATGGCAGAGAAGCCAGAGCCCGTGCGCGTTCTTTACTGTCAAATGTGCGGTTTGCCGGCGGAGTACTGCGAGTTCGGGCCGGACTTTGAGAAGTGCAAGCCCTGGCTCATCCAGAACGCGCCGGATCTCTATCCTGATCTACTCAAAGGTATCGGAAACCCTAGCTTCCAGTCAATTTAAGTCTTCGATCTTCCGTCGTTTTCTTTTTGCCATCCTTAACTGTTTTTTTTTTTTTTTGGTTAATCTCTTTTTATCCGGGGTTCAGAGGCTAACGATAAACAAGCGGAGAAGGTTGCAAATCAGTTGCAGGCTGTTGGGATTTCGAGCTCGGGCGATGGTGGAGGTGTTCGTGAGGGCCAGGCTGATTCTTCTGGTACTCAACTTATTTTATTCATGGTACAAGCGGTTCCTTTTTCTTAGTCAAAGATAGCATTTTGGTTGGCTTACATGGGGCTTTTGGGTGGCACAGACTTGTCGTAGTTATACTGTACTAGGGTTTTAACTTTTGTTTCAGTAAGAGGATGCAGTAATTCTTTTGTTGAAAGGATAGCCACTTACATGCTGCTCAAATATTGTGTTATCTGGAGAAACCAAAAGGATGAAGGGTTAATTTTGTTCATTAGGAGTTGGAAATCCCAAACTTTCCCTGCCCATTTGATAATATGGAAATCAATGCGCCTGCTTTTGGTAGAATGTATTGCTGCAGAAGTTGTGGGATCATTTAACACCGGCCTTTAAAAAAGAGGTTTCTGAACTTGATGTTGCTACCTTCAAGAGACATTTATAAAAAAAAATTGCCTAAATTGATATGCCGTCCCACCCTAAAAGTGATGGAAATAAGTAAGGGGGATTTTCATACACCTTGAGAAAAAAAATATTTTCAATAGCTACGCTGTTCAAAATTCATGTAGATTTCTTTTATTTTGTTTTGATATGCTTAATATGTATTGGGCAGTGCTGCTTTGCCAAGTAGGCAGTTCTTTATATTTGTCCTTTAGTAAAATCTTCTGGAATTGCTTTGGCTATTCAGATAACAAGCTATTATGCTTGGTCTGTCCCGCTGTGATGAGCATTTTATTTACACTTTAATTATATTGGATTCTTGAGGCTTTGGGGAAGGAAAGATGGAACTTGATGAAGGGGGAAAGCTGAAATAGAAATGCTCAATACAAATTTTGAAGAGATTGGGAATGATTTGAATTCTTTGAGTATTTTATTGATGATCTTGCACTTCTATTTATACACGAGAATACTCCATTATATAATGTAATTTCTACCTATTAAAAGTACTAGTTATATAATGATTATATGAAAATATTCCTAGGATACATCATACAAGTATTTAACCATGTTTATGTATCTGTGTCTATGAAAATAAAATAAGATATTCAATGGCTTGCTAGCATTTACTTCACCCAAACCCTATGAGGGATTTTCACCCAAAACCCACATTGATGTAGAACTAAATGAATGCACAGACGTTGTAAAATTGGAAATTACACATTTATGAGCAGAACCCTGAAAATTAATTAACGTTCAACGTGCTAAAAAAAGAATTAAGCCAATGAGATAGTGATTAGACTTCAACAATCAATTACATGATAATAGGAGAATCACAACATAATCAAGTCAAATAATTTCATGCTTAATGCGAGGTTACAAAGATAATCCCTCAATTAACAATTAGAGTAGTCACTACAAGACCTGCTCACACACGCTCTTAATATGGGCTTTGCGGATTAGTCTTCATAATGAAATGAAGCAATGATTGAGGAGTTAAAGATATAAGGTTAGGAAGAGAGTTTACCATCCTTTATTCCTGGTTCTCGTTCTAACATCTTATGGAATCTGGTCGTCGGATGTTCGAGGTTGCACCTTGAGACAAGTAAGCCTTGTATTCAACAATGGGTCAAAGCTTTGGGGCGAGTGTATGGAAGGGGGAAAACACTTGCTTGATATTTCTTGCCTAAGGGGAAAATAAACAAAAGAGAGTCATATTGGAGGATTTATGCCATGGAGGGACTTTATCCCGTTTGTGGTTATTTAAGAAGGGTATAACAACAAAATCTGAAATTAATTCCAACAATTAGGAGAAAATTGGAATTAATTTCTTGCTTAGATGGCTTGTGGAATTAAAGCAAGAATCAATTAGAATTGATTAGAATTTAATGGCTGCTGTAATTGGGGTGGTTGATTGGAGAGAATTAATTGGAAGGAGCACATAAGGAAGGAAATAAAGAGGGAAGAGTTGTGGTGGGGGATTGATTTGGGGACTTAATGGAGTTGCCAATCATAGCCCACTAGTTAAGGAAAGTAGATTTATGACAATTCTCCATTCAAAATTCAAATGGGTTGATTGGGGGGAAGTTTACTATCATGGTTCCTCCTTTTTTGGAAAGGAACTTCATATTTTAAGGGCTCTAATATTATGATGCTCTAAAATTTGAAAGTATTGAAGGATCAATTTGAAATTTGAAATTTTGGAGCCAAGGGATGGTCGGCGGTAATGAGGGAGGTGAGTCGGTGGTTAGGTGCCGGCCAAAGGGAGGGTCGACGACTATGGGGAGGGAGGGGGTTCAGTGGCTTGGGATCGACCAAGGGGAGAGCCAGCAGTTATGATGGAGGTGGGCGATTGGTTGGAGCTTTGGGGAAGATGAAGGTGGGGGTGAGATTGTGAGGAGAGGAGAAATCGGCGGTGGTGATAGGCCGTAAGCCCGGACGCTTCCTACAGCTGACAGATCTTGCTTGGTCCTCACCTAGGGGCTTCACATAAACTCTCACAAGATCTCTCAAAACTCACTAAGACACAAAGTGCAGGAATTTCATTCATCATCATCCCCCTCCCAAAGAGGAGGTGAGGTCTATAAATACACAAAATACAATAAAATATCAAATGACAAAAGTCCCCCCTGGGGTCATATAAGCCTACTCCTTCAAGTTAGGGTAAAAAGATAAAAAATACTTAATAAAAATCAAATACAAATAAATGCTCAGAAATAAAGTAGTTCAATCATAGCCGTAGATCTCCGGCCCCTTCTCTGATAAACTTTTCACGGTCGGATGTCCTCATCACACATATTCCTGATCGGATCACCAGCTTATAATCCCATGGATTGCCAAGCTGGCCACAAGGAAGAAATTATTCAACACTTAGAGCAGATACTTTTTATGTTTAACTTGGAGATGATATTATGGAACGTAGAGCTTGATAGTCCTTTAGTTAGGATATCAACCAACTGCCTGTGTGATTGGACCTATGGGATACTTATTAATTCCTTTTTAAAATTTTTTTGATGAAATGTAGATAGCTTTTTATGTGTGTGGATCAACCATCTTGAATTGGTTTGTGTGTGACATTAATAATTGATTGTTTACTGTTGTATCACTTCATAGTATCATTTCATTTTATTTCCATGTCATTTAGGATGATTTTGATCTATAATAGTTTACAGATTTCTTAAGCCAATTCTCAAAATTCTGTTTCAACACTCAATTTGGCGACTACTGATTGCTCCTTGCTTCTAGTATTAAATTTTGACCTAAGTCTAGTAACCAGGAGTGTATTTTATGTTTTTGAGGGATTCCAGCCAATCAATATTGATGTATGCTTCTAGGACCGTCTCTTTTATTTCTCTTAAATAATATTTCTTTTTCTAAGTTTTATTGAGGTGTTGAAGGGTTCTATGCACCATCTGTAGATGTGCCTCTTTAGGATTATGCATGAACTGGCTTATGAAACTTTTAATATAGGCAATGTTTGATCATGTGTTGGCAGGATGAATAAGCTTCTCATTCAATTTTTGATGCATTTCTTTGTAAATTTATGGGTTGTCGGTTGGCTCTCCAAGTTTATGGTATTAATTAATTGGAACTTTGATATGCTTCTTGATTGAATTAAAAAAGGATAGAACTCCTTTTGAGTAGGTGGAAACGTCTAAGGAAAGAAGAAGAGGAAAAAAGAGAAGGGGAAGAGGGTAAAGAAAATTTTATTTCTTAAACATTGATTACAGCAAGGGGGTTTATTTATAGGCTTAAACAAGTGAATAGAAAAGGGTCAACTGTCTAAAGATAATAATAATCAAGTTTACAATAATAACCTGGATGTTATTGGTTTGTTTCTAATAAAAACCATAGGTTGGTTCAACCCTTAGAATGCTCTCTGGATCGTCTGCACACTATTAGCTTTGAATTATTGTCTTGAGCTTGTTCTTTTGAGTTGTGGATCCATTTTTCTCATTATTTTTGTATTGTATTTGCATTCAAAAGAATGTAGTGGTGCTTAACACTTCCATCCCCAAAAAAACTAATCTTTGTTGTCAAGGTTGGGAGAGTTAAAAAATTCTCCCAAGTGGCGTCCTCTGGAGTAGAAAGTGTTCATTATAAAAGCATCTGTTTAAGAGGTTGTCCATGTTTGGTTATAATGTGGGTAGCGAGTATGGCATGAGGTAGGCCTAGTGGTTGGTTGTTATGACTAAGAAGAGGAAGAGGTGTAATGGTTGTGGGAGGAGTGCCAAAAAAAAGATTTGAGGACGGGGATATAGAAGACTAGATGAATCTTGCTTTTTGGAGGAAGAGCTAGTTGATATGCCACTAGATTGATAATTGATTGAACTTGAAAGGGGTCAAAATAACATTTAGCTAGTTTGGACTATGTACGGTTAACTACAGAATTTTGATGAAAATGTTGTAATTTTACCAAAACCTAATTTCCTATTGATAATTGTAAATCACGTCGATGATGAGCAACCATTAATTTCATTCTATGTTGGGCTTGCTGCATGTCAGTGTGGAGAATTTGTAAAAGAGTCGGTTGGTTAATAAGGAATCTAGAGTATTAATGTTTGGTGTGCTGTTAACATGTGAAGGTATTGAAGGTGGTAAATGTACATAGAGTGCTTGATATGGAAACATCTTAATAACTATGTGAAAAGAGGTATTATAAGAGAGTTTGTCCTGGAAAAGGCAGGTAGACCATAATTTGGGCGTGTTGGAAGTGTAGGCATGAAGGTATTGTTTCAAACATGTTTTTAGGACCTTGATTTGGACATCTATTTTTGGATGATAAGCAGTGCTATAGTGGAGTGTCGTACCACTTAAATTAAAAAGATGACATTAAATTTTCTTAAAAAATATTATCCCTATCTGAGACAATAAATTTTTGGAGACCATACAAAAGCACAACCATATTGGCAAATTGAGTGGCAACTTGGGAGGCTGAATATGTGGTGAGCAAGGGACCAAAATGGGTTTATTTGAAAAGACGATCAATAACAACTAGTATAGTAATGTAACCACTAGAATTTGGTAAACCCATTGTGAAATCCATAAACAAATTCTCCCAAACTTGATAAGGTACTGAAAAGGAGGCCAACATGTGCCATGTTTGAGGATTTGACTTCTTGACAAATGCGACACTGACGAACAAATTCAGCAACATCTTTATGTATGCCTTACTAGTAAAAATTTGCAGTGAGGCTTTTGATTGTTTTAAGTGTACCATTGTGACCTGCAAGAGGGGTGGACATAATCTTTACTAATGTAAATGCAATTTTTATAATATAAAAGATTGTCCCTGATTTGGTAATCTATTGTAGATAGTTCCCCTTTTGCCAATTATGATGTAATTTGAAGTATATACGCGGATGTGAGAGATTCCTATTTTAACTGCTGAAGCGGAGAAAAATATTGTAATTAATGAAAATAATAAAGCAAGAGAAGAGGTATAAAACTCCCTAGCATCAGGCATACAAGGTAAGGGGTCGGCAACAATATTAGATTTTCTGAGCTTATATTCAATGATGAAGTTGAAACCTAAAAGCTTATGAAGGTGAATATTGTTGATCAGGTTTTGTAAAATTTGATATTGTAGTTTCCTAAGGCTTTTTTGGTCGATGCGTGCGAATTATAAATTGATTACCCAATATATACTGAAGCCATTTGCAAACGACCTTAGTAATGGCGAAGAGTTCTTTTAAATAAGTGAAGGATTGAGACAAGTGTAGGCCTAATTTCTTAATAAAGCAATTGGAAGATTATTTTGCAATAAAAAACACTAATAGTAGTTTTAGAGGCATCTGTTTCTAATATAAAGGGTTTAGTGAAATCAGGTCGAGCTAACACAGGGTAGAAGTCATGGCTAGTTTAAAATTTTGAAAAGCGGTAGAGATAGTCGTGTCGCATTTAAAAATATATTTTATATGAAGATTGATTGATGGTGCAACAATGGAAGCATAGTTGGAAATACAATGGCGGTGGTAATCGGTTAACCCCAAAAAGGATCTTAAATATTTTAAGGAAGATGGAATAGGCCAGTTAATCATGTCTTCAATTTTCATTGGATCAGCTTTAAAATTACCATTGGTGACAATGTGGACAAGATATTCAATTGAAATTTGAAAATTTTGACATTTTGTTAATTTTAAAAAGAGATGATTATCTTGTAGGCATTTAAAAACTAGTTGGAGATGTCAACATGAAGAGATTGGGTAGAATTATAGATGAGAATATCATTAGAAAAGATTATGATGAACTTGCAAAAATAAGAATGAAAAATTTGATTTATTAAAGTCTAAATAATAGATGATGCATTTGTAAGGCCAAAAGACATTACTAAGAATTCATAATGATCGTTGTGTGTGCTAAAAGCTATTTTATGTATGTCTTTGGGGTGCATTTAGACTTGATGATAACTAGAATGGAGGTCAAATTTAGAAAAAAAAAAGTTGTACCATGTAATTTGTTCAATAACTTGTCAACTATAAGATTGGAAATTTATCTTTAATAGTTAAGGAATTGTGCGCGATAATTGATGTATAAATGCAAGTGTCATTAGGTTTCTTAACCAAGTCAAACATGACGGGAGAAAGGGCTATGACTATAACAAATATTGTCTGATTGTAATATGTCTTTAGCTACTTGTTGTATTGCATCTTTTTGAAAGCAAGGATATCAGTACGGACTAAAATTGATTGGTTTGGAAAGTGGAGAAAAAGTTTATATGGTGGTCAATAGGACGTGGAGGTGGTAGGCCTTGTGGAAGGTCAAATAAATATTCAAATTGTAGTAATAGATTGGCAATAAAATCAGGCAAAGTCTTAGTGATGGATGTAAATGCTTCGTCAAAGTTTTGGAAGGCTGAGTGTCATTAATGAAAAGATGAGAATGAAATATAAAAATTTATATCGGTAGAGAATGTGATATAAAGTACAAAATTGATGCAAAGATATGGGGTCAACAATTAATTGTGGTTCCCCTCGAAGAATGATGTTACGACTATGATCATCAAATTGCATGGTGTGGTCTCAGTAATATATAAAATTGAGCCTAATGATTTAGGTCATTGCATACGTAAGACAATATCAGCCCCATGTATAGACAGCATGAATAAATCTAAAATGATTCGATATCCTTGCATGTTTATTGAAACTTTAGAACATTTTGAATTGCAAAGAAGTAAATTTTTTTCTTTTTGTAACTCTACCACCTTCGAAGTTGATTTTCTTAGAGATCTCATTTCTTTAGTCGTTGCTTTTCTTTATTTTTTATTTTCAAAAACTTTTTTTGATAATTTTGGAATTTGATATCATTTATTTCAGTGAAAAAGTTGTGGGAAGAGGAAATATAAATTTGACTAAATATGCCTTATAGTACTCGAAATGATCAAATATACTTGCTGTTTTTCTTCGAGAAATATGCTTGAAAGTTTGTTTTAGACCAACATACCCCCACTTTTACTGTGGATTACTTATTTGAAGTATGAAGTGAATGAAATCAGTTCAAACTACTTTGTAATCAAACCTTAGTTTCAATCTCATTTAAATAACAGGCAAATCTTATTTTAACTATGTTTAAACCTTGTTCAAATCAAATTAGAAACTAATTTGGACGCTTGGTTCAAACTCGTTGTTTGAACTCTAGCTTGTACTAGGTTCTAGCTAGTTTGAACTTCTGGTTGAACTTTATTCGAACACGGTTTGGACGTGTTTTAACAAGGTTTGAATAAGGTTCGAAACAAATTCAAACCTATTCAAATAAGATATGATATTGTTAAAATAAGCTTAAAACGTAGTTATTGAGTACAAAGAATTAGTTGTTTTGATCCTTTGGAATTTAATTTATGCAACATATCATCATATTGACAAGCATTATATCATTGTATAACTAATCTGGAATTTAATTTAAGGAACATATCATTAGATTTTTTGAGTCGAGTGTCCTAAGAAGATGCATTTTAGAGCTCTTGGATCATGTTTAGTGTTTTGATGGACATAGACAACACTTTCAATTGTTCTATGCAGAAGCAATGGGTATTTTATATGTGAAAAAATTCAGTGAGGGCTCCAATAAATGTTTTCTTTTATAAAATTCTATTGTGAATACAGTTTGGCATATAAGATAGTTTTCCCTCAATAAATTTTTTAATAATCGTCTCAAAAAGTCAAACCCTAGTGATCTTAAGGAGATTATAATTTTTTTATTCGATCTAATTTTATTGCAGAGTATCAGTACAAGAAGAATCATGAATGATGTCTTTTTTTTGTAAAAAAAGAGGATAACACTGATTAAAATAGTCCTTTATATTATCATACTTAATACGTTTCATATTAGTGACAAATTAATGCTTGTTTTATGGAACTTGGGGAGGATTGTACTCACATCAAATTTATTTTTCGAAGTAAATGTTAGGTTCTTTGAGTAATTGTCTATGAAACTATCAAACAATTTGACACTATTAATATTTGTGATATGAGATGAACCACATACATCATTGAGGATTAGGCAAAAGGACATTGAGTTTTTTGAGTGACTTGGGGGATGTGGTACCATATGGTGTTTGGCTATTTTATATTATTACTCTTCAACTTTTATTTTATTGTATAATATGAAAAACATGAATTGTAATACACTAAAAGATGGATGACCCATTTGAATATGGTAGAGCCAAATTTTATTTCCTTCATGTTTTCAAATTTTTAGATAAATGAGATTGGGGTATGTGATTATTATAACTTGTGTCTCGATGGTAGAGTCCTTGTTTCTTTACACACCCAATCATCTTTCTCATGATTTGATCTTTAATAAACAATAGGTAAGATAAAACACTACAGTGCAATTTAGTTATGATGTTTTTTATTGAATAGATAATAGGTTCATAAATAATTTATATTCGGTGAAAATACATGACAATAGAAGGGATGTTGTGAGTTATATAGACCCCTTTCTGGCAATAACAATTTGGGCTCTATCAAATACCTTTATTTTATGGTTTATTGGTAAGGTTATAGGAAGAGAATTTACTTCATACCTCTCATGTGCTTTTGAAAATAATATGAGGTGGATACAGCTTCTCAGGCAGTGGATGTTTTTACTGTTTGCTGGCTGCGGTAAATTCAAGCAAGGAAAATAACAAGAGGTGAAGATGACCTTCTTTCCTTGCAACAAAATAGGTAGATGATAGGTGATAATGCTTAAGAACTTTTTTTCTTATAGCTCTGGTACCATTAAGAGTGGAGGAATGATTTGAATTCTATGTATTTCATTGAGGACCTTACAACTATTTGTATAGTAAAATTTTAGATTATACTAGGTAATTCTATCCATGTTAATTACTTTATATAGTGATTACATGATACTATTCCTAGGCCAGAATATAAAAGCAATTAATCATGTTTCTAAATCTGTATATATGAAAATAAAGAAAGATATTTTATAGCTTGCAAACATTTAGATCACCCAAATATTGAGAGGGATTTTTTCTTAAGGCCCGCGGATTACCATCTTAGACCACCATCTTCAATCCCATGGATTGCCAAGTTGGCTATAAGGAAGAAAGCGCCAACACTCAGCGATAGATATGGGTATATTTTTTGTCTTACTTGGAGGTGATATTTTCTAGAGCCTATGTGCATTCCCTACTGTCAAATGTGTAGTTTGCCAGAAAAGCACTGAGTTCGGGATTTGAGCAGTGCAAGCTCTGGTTCTCATCCAGAACAGGTCGGATCTCTACTCTTTACTCAAAGATATCAGAAACCCTAGTTTCCCACTCAATTGAAGTCTCCGATCTTCCATCGTTTTCCTTTGTGCTATCCTAATTGATTGATTTGTTTAATCTCTTTTAATCAGGGCTTTAGAACCTAACATTAGGCAAGCGGAGAAGGCTTCAGAGCAGCTGAAGGCTGTTGGGGTTCTGAGCATGAGCAGTGATGGAGGTGCACGTGAGGGCTAGGTGGATCCATATGGTACTTTATTCTCACCTTTTTTAGGCTAGATTGTTTGGATCATGTTTTAGATATCTTGGATCTATTGTTCAGAGTAATGATGAAATAGATGGGATATTATTAGTATAATTCAAGTTGAATGGTTGAAGTAGATGAATGCATTGGGCTTGTTGTGTGATAGAAAAGTCTCCCTCAATCTTAAGGAAAAATTTTATATGATGATGACCTACAATGCTTTATGGTGCTCATTAAAAGAGAAGCATGATATAAAGTGTTGCAGAGATGAGAATGCTTAGGTGGATGAGTGGCTTTACTCTTAGATACAGGATACAAAATGAGCATGTACATGAAAGGTTGGAGTGGCTCCAATGGAAGATAAGACTATAGAGAGTCGCCCCCTTAGATGGTTTGGTCACATAAAACGACGGCCTTCTGATGACCCGATTAGGAAAATAAATGTACTATATTTGATTTATGTTAACAATGATAGAGGTAGGCTTAAAAAGACTTGGTAAGAAAATATTAGAAATGACCTTTATTAGATTTAAATAAAAATTTGACTCTTAACATGACACAATGGAGAAAAAAAATTCATGTAGCTGGTCCCACATAGTGAGATAAAGGCTTGATGTTATTTTTTGTATTAGCAATTGGAGATCCCAAACTTTTATTCGTCCATAACCAGCTTTTGGTAGAATGTATAGAAGTTTTGTGGGAACATTTAAAAGCGAGCTTTTAGAAAGAGGTTTTTGAATCTTACGTTACTATCATCAGGATATATGTATAAAGAAATTTGTATTAACTTGTTATACAGACCCTAAACTATTTCTTCTGGACTATTTCTCGATAGTTATGTTGTTCAAAGTTTATTTAGATTTCTTTTATTTTGTTTTTATATGCTTAATATGTATTTGTTGTCGTGTCCCAAGCTCTAGATGAAAAAAATGGAGGGTTCGTTAGACAAACAATAGCCAATTCAGAACTTGTTGAATATTTGTGACATGAAACTTTTAATACTTAATACTAGGGTGTTTCTCAGAAGCAATGCACTTTAATACCTGAATATAATGAAAAGTGTGCAAAGGTCTGCATTGACACCCGAGTGTAGTATTAAATAAGCAAATGTTCCCATATCATGGATCATATATGTCAATGATGTAAAAAGGTGCGTGCCATGGCGCATGGCACGGTGCGCGCACATACAACGCTATTTGTGCGGCGTGGCATGACGAATTAAAATGGCGTGGGCTATTTGTGTCATGCATGGGGAATGACGCATGGCGCAAGGCCTAAATAGCATGCGCCATTTCATTAACATACTATAAATTATAAATTATAATTAAAATTTTTAAGGTTTATATATTAATATGACAATTAATTTTTATTTAATGAAATATCAAATTAATAAAATATTAAGAAAATTATATCTTGAAGCTTTTTATAGGATTCTTGAAATATATTAATGAAATTAATATATATTATAATTCATAAAAAGAAAAAGATTTTATGTATTTAAGAAACTAAATGGGTTAAAAAAAATGCTTAAAAAATTGATAGTTTAGGATTTAAACTATGTTATTCAGGTAAGAGTCGTATTATAAATATGTAGGTATAATTATAAATAAGAGTTTTAAGGATAGTATTATAGAACCTAATAAAATTATAGAGAGAATTATAACTTGTAAGATTGTTGATGTTAGGATTATTAATATTATTAGTACGTATGCTTCTCTAGTAGGATGGATATTTAAACTTAAAAATTTGAAATGATTTAGAAAAATTAATGCAAGGCATGCCTCTTGAAGAAAGTTTTTTTATTGGAAGAGATTTAAATAGATATGTTAGTAAAGTAATAAAAGGTTTTAAAAGCATTCATGGTAATTATAAATATATAGCGTTTAATGAAGTTGATAGGAATATATTAGATTTTGCACTAGCTTATGATTTTATAATTACTAAAATTTATTTTAGAAAAGGGAGGAGTATATCATCATTTATAAGAATGGACATAGTAAAATTCAAATTGATTATTTTTTATAAGAAAAATAGATTGTTTAGATTGCAAAAATTATAAAGTCATTTAGAGTGAGTTTATGTACCAAACATCATTTATTAGAGGTTTGGAATTTAAGTTGAAGAGATTAAACATGAAAATAATATAAAATATTATTCTAGGATTAGATGATGCATTTAAGGAATGCCAATAAAAATATTTTTGAGAGTAAAATTCAAGATTTCAAGATTTAAGTTGGTCATGAGAAAGTTTATGTTATGTTGGAAAACATAGTTAGTGATGTTAATAATGTTGCAAAGTATGTGCTTAAAGTATCAAAAGAAAAGTTTCTAATGATAAAAATAGTTGGTGGTAGAATCAAAATGTGTAAGAAAAGAAAAAAGAATAATAAGCTTTATTATAAAAATTGGTTTATGTATAAAAGCTTAGAAAATTGGGAAAGTTATAGAGGGACCTGTAGGGACTCTAAAATAGCAATATGTTATGCAAATAATTTAACTTTTAGTGATTTATAGAATAAATTATATACTAAGGAGGTCAAAAGATGTATATATAAGTTAGCCAAACAAAGAGATAAAATAAGTAAAAAGCTAGTTCAAGTGAAGTGCATTAAATATGAAAATTAAAAAGTGCTCTTCGTAGAAGGCAATATTCAGGTGTATGATATTTTTCGATAAGCTTTTCAATGAAGATTGTGAGAATAACATTGAATTTTGATCTTAAATGAAAATAGAGATTTTTCTTTTTATCATCGTTTTAGTAAAATCAAAGTTGGAGAGGCTTTAAAGAAAATGAAGTGTGGAAAGTAGTGAGACTTGATGATAATTCCAATAGATGTGTGTAAATGTTTAGGAGATAAATGTATTTCTTGGCTTACTAAACTTTTTAATATTATTTTGAAGGATAAAAATATGTCAGATGAGTGGAGGGGTGTGTTGGTTCCTATTTTTAAGAATAAAGGTGATGCACAAAAGTTTTTGAATTATAGAAGAATTAAGGCTTTGTTTGGGATGACTTTCTTACTGCTTCTTAAAATAACTTTCTAGTACAAAAAAATTTTAAGTAGTAAGAAAGCCGTTCCAAACGAAGCCTAAGTTAATATGTCTTACATCAAAAGTATGGAAGAGTACATGAGCATAGGTTACGATGTATACTAAATTACTAATGTTTCTCAAAATTAATTTTGATTCATGCTGGATAGATCTACTATGGAAGCTTTACATTTGTTGAGAGGTTTGCTAGAGGAGTATAGAGAGAGTAAGGAGGATTTTTATTTTATATTTATTAATTTAGAGAAAATATATGATAAAGTTCTAAGAGAAGTGCTTTGGAGAGTTCTAGAAAAGAAAGGAGTTGATAATTATTATATTCAAGTCAGTAAGGATATGCATGCAAGAGCTGCTATTTGTGTTTGATACGGCATCACAAAATTAGCTTGATCGGGCACGAATTTCGAGGCAAAAGCTAGTTGGAAACTTCAAAAATTAAATCCGGAAGCACCCGAACTTCGATTTCAGCGAGCTTACAGTCAAACTGAGCGTCTCGGAAATACGAACCCAACGACACCAAGTTCAACCCAATTCGAGCCCAAATGAGTCTGAATCAAGGACCCGAAGCGCTGTTGGAAGATTCAAACCGCAATTTGAGTTACCAAACGGTCTCCGATTTTAACGAGCTTATACTCGAATCGAGCGGCTCGACGAGACGAATCCAACGAGCCCAAGATCGCCGAATTCCGACATCATTAAGGCCTTCAAATATCCAACGAACGGTGCACGATCGAAGGGTTCAATATCGGCCATCCATTCAAACCACTCCCTATTTGCCCATGATCTCACACCTATTTACGAGCCATGCCACTCTAGAAAAACTATAAATAGAGCCCTCATTCTTCACAAAAGGAACTCAAGTGAAGAGAGAGAAGAAGAGGAGAAGAAGAAGGAAAAAGGGAAAAGGCGAATCCTCTCCTCCTCGACTACCGTCGGAGCTCTTCCCGCCGCCTCAATACGTCGAAACTCTGCCGGATTTTCGGGAAACGACGGGATTCTGCAAAACTTTGTAAATTTGCTTCAAGTTGTAATCTGATCGTCCCGATTTGTGGGACGAATCAGTTTCTTGTAATTTACAAAAACGCTAGTGGAATTTTACAACTGGGCGAGGCCCCGTGGTTTTTACCCTTTTTGGGTTTTCCACGTATAAATCCCGGTGTTCTTTCATTTTCTTGTTTGTGTGTTAAATATACGTGTAACGCTCGGACGCGAATTTACAAACTCTACCGCCGCGTATTTTCTAGCACGCAACAGTGTTTAAACACTAGGTGGTTTAACCGGGGATTTTTTTTTATTTCAGTTGGATTAAACCAAGGATCATCTTTAAGCCCATATATATTTTTTTGGGTCATGGATGTTCTTACTAGACATTTGTAAGAGGATGTACCTTAGTGTATGCTTTTTAATAATGATATTCTTCTTGTTGATAAGAGTAGAGAAGGAGTTGATAGAATACTTGATTTATGGAGGTCAATTTTAGAGTCTAAAATTTTTTGTTTGAGTAGATTTAAAACCTTATACATAGTGTAAATTTAGTAGTAAGAGATCTAGTTGTGAGATTGTGATTTTGGATGATTAAGTCATTAAAAGAAGTGCACGTTTTAGATATCTTTGGTCTATTTTTCAAAGTGATGGTGAAATTGATGCATATTATTAGTAGAATTCAAGTTGGATACTTGAAGTGGGCGAATGCCGTGGGCCTACTTTCTGAGACAAAAGTATCTCTCAAACTTAAGGAAAAATTTTATAAGATGGTGATGAGACCTATAATGCTTTATGGCTCAGAATGTGGGCCATTAAAAGAGATGCATAAAATTAAGCATTGCAGAGATGTGAATGCTCAGGTGGATGAGTGGTTTTACACTTAGAGATAGAATACAAACAAGTATATATTTGAAAAGGTTGGAGTAGCTCTAGTGGAAGATAAGATTAGAGAGAGTCGTCTTAAATGGTTTGGTCACATAAAACGTCGACCTTCTGATGTCCCGGTTAGAGGAGTATATGTATTAGATCTGACTTATATTAATAAAGATAACAGTAGACCTAAAAATATTTGCTAACATATATTCGACAGTGCTGCTTTGTAAAGTAGGCAGCCATTTATATTAGCGCTTCAGTAAAATCCTCTGGAACTGTTTTGGATATTTCGATAGGGTCTATCCCATTTGGATGAGCGTTTTATTCACTTTTTAATATCATGAATTCTTGAGTCTTTGGGGAAGACAAGATGGAACTTGATGAAGGGGGCAGCTGAGCTAGAAAATTTCAATATAAATTTTTGAGGATTAGCATTATTCTCACTGAAGTTTAACTTTTAGAAAATCATTCCCACTTTTAGAAATACCACATCTAAACCTAAATGTGAATCACTTTAGTTGCTGTATTTTTGGCATCTGATGCAATATTCATTGTTTATAATTGATTTTATAGAAGGGAAACTTGGATTTCAAGTTGCATCATGAATCATAAATGAGTTTATAGATAGCATAAATGCAATCAATGTATTTTGAGAGAAAAGTTTGCAGTCAACTGTGAAATAATCTTGTACCCAACTTTTAGGGGACATGATGATCAATTTTGCATTTGAAAAGATGTTTTTAATCTATATTACTATTAAAAATTTGCTTGAATTGCTTTCAAGCAACAATCTAGGGCATTCTTTTGTAATTTTGATCTAAACTGTTGATACTTTCCCTGGCACATCAATATGCAATTTAGCCAACTAATTAATCCCAACTGCATGTCGAACATTTCAGGGACTTTGTAGATGTAGGCATACTAATTCATATAATAACTAACCCAATGAATTTGTACTTTATATATATATATATATATCTAAGAGAGAGAGAGATATATATATTAAAAAATACATCAAAAACTTCAAGCTATGTTCTTGGTACATGTGCATTCTTGCTAGTTGAACTAAATTACAATAACATGTTTTGCACCTTGTTGTTTTGATCTACCAATTCTTTCAATTGCGTGTGATTTCTTTTTTTGAACAATTTTAGTGTAAAATTCATAAAATAAAATGCTTTAGGTGTACTGAATCCACCAATTATGTCGATGATATTAGCACTTTAGTTAATTTAAGCATGTCAGTTTTTAAGCCATGTTTTCCAAAATGGTGCTAATGGTGAAATTGTTTATTTGGGGCAGTTTTCCATCTAGGTGAACTTGCAATCTCATCTTTTTTATTTTTTTAATCTTTCTCGCATTGACTGAACCATTGAAACTTTTATTTCATATATGAGTGAAAATGATCTGCTCTAGGCATCTATAACTATGCTTTGTACGTGAAGGTTACTGGCTCAATTTTGTTTTTTATGGCTGGCTTGTTTGATAAACTACATCAACCGACATCTCCACTGCTACTTTCCTTCCCCTCTAGTGTTTGTTCCACCTCCTTGAGAGTTTCCTACCTCCTTTTCCTTCAACATCTCCTGCTCTTCTCCTCCATGCCAGTGGACCAGTCTCAAGCGTGAATTCAGGATTGACTGAAGTTTGCTGCTATCCTGCTTGACAAGTTGACTTCAAGGATTTCTTTTGCTCATCGCAGCTCATTGTTTTCCTTATTTGTTTTTAAAGTGAGTACTCAAAAGATTGGCATCATCTTGGTAGGCATATTTTTCATAATCTTATTCCAATTGATTTTTGAAAGATCTGATATCTTCAGGCTAAATGTTGTTTATCGCTTTTTCCATCTTTCAATGTCAATAATAATAATAAAAAAAAAGTATTTTCAAAAGAAAGAACTTGTTACATTTCATTCACTTTTTAAGGATCCAGTTTTCCTATTCTCTTCATTAAGCACTTTTTCGACTTCTAACTAACCATGCTTTTCCCAGCTTGCAAAATAACTATTTGGGGCTCATGGAGGATGTTAGAGTTATAAAAAAATTGGAGCTTTTCCCAGCTTCCAAAATAACTATTTGGGGTCCATGAAGGATTTCAGAGTTGTAAATAAAATTGGAGTTTTCCCAGCTTGCATCCTTTATTATATTTGAGTTAACTTTAAAGATGTCATCGGATGATTTGCATAACAAATTTGTCCAATTCGCATTCTGTTGTTTCTATTATATCTAAATGTACCGTTCTTTATCATGACAAAGCTTGGTTCTGTCTTATTGTCTCTGTTTTTTTTTTTTTCCTGTTTTGATAATGGCAGGAAGCAATGCAGCATCTAAGCCAGAAGAAGTAAAACGTCTTCCTGGCGGTAAGATAAAGAAAAAGGTAAGACTATAGATTCTGCTGCATTTGCTTGTTTATGAACTTGGAGTTGGTCACCTCTGAATCCATTTTAATACTCAAATTCCTTCTACCACTTTCAATGCAAGTCATACTTCCCTTAAACCAGAAGGCATATTGGTTGTTATGATATTTCTTGCATTTTAATTGCAGCTGATCAGCTGTATTTTAACCTCTGTTTAAACTTTTTAAATGTGTTCGAGTTAACCGCCAGCATTTGTTGCTTTATTTCCTTTTGAGCCTCAGAAATATTTTCTTTGAAGGACCTGTAGAAGCCTTCCGGTCAAATGTTACCCTTTGTGGCTTTGTAATTTGTTTGAAGAGAAATGTGCTCTTGAGAATGTCCTTATTTGCAGTTCATTTTATAAGGCTAATTGATGCATGACGTCTTAAGGTCTAGGGTTCAACATTAATATAGTCTGGAATGAGATGTGCAAGAAGACAATTTTTTTTGCAGCTTTCTAGCTTTTAATTTTGGCAAATATTAGTCTCTTTTGATTCAAAAATAAAAATTTGTTTAATTTGCTCCGTGTGATGCATTAATTTTTTCTAAAATAGAATTTTTTTAGGAAATCTAAGAACAAATGTAAAACTCCACTGCAACTAAGATTCACACAGAAAAAATTGTCGTGTAACTAACTTGTTCAAATCCTAAACACGCTCCCAAATCAATAAGTAAAAAGAAAAGAGAGAAAGATGAATGAGATCATCAAAGTGTTAATCCAGCCCTCATATTGGTACAAGAAGAGGTTGTCAAGACTTGTAATACATTTGAAGAATTTTCATCCATTAAGACACAAACATGGAGATGAATACATGTATTTTATTCAGCTATTCATTGAAAATTATATGCCTTTGGATTCGTATTTATTACTCAAGAAGATACAAAATCAGCAACTTATAATCCTCAAAGATCCAGACAAATACTAAAATTTCTGTTCATCAAAATGGTTTCTAGCAAGAAATGATATGTTTCCAATCTCAGTTTCAGCAAAACAGCAAACTTTCAATTTCCAAATACCCTTTCTAGCAATGTTAGATCTTTGCTACTGTAAAATGCTGCATAGATGGAATCTGCAGTAGCTTAACATCACCTGTAACTGAGCAGTGGAGATTTTAAATCAGTGGCATCCTCGAAACGAACAATATTCCTAAATCGAAGCACCGAATTTCAATAACAGTGCCAAAGTGGCCTTTCATGCATTCAGTACATAAACCAAACTGAAAAATAGGGGATACATCAAATCTCGTGAGCTAGCAATCTCACAACTAGGAACCCGTTAAGGCATTAAAACCTCTCAGTGGCATATTAGGAAATCAACAATATAGCTAATGTTGAATTCGAGTAGAGAATACCCCAGCTTATAACCAAATTAAATGTTCAAGAACAACAAGGCCCAAATGCCAGTGTCAGAAGGCAAAATTCAATCGGTAGCTTTAATTAGTAATCAAGTGGCTCGATGAACTTTGAAAAATGATCACAAGTAGGGGTGTCAGTATTTGACACGACCTGAAAACCTGACCCGAACCCGTCATAGAGATTTTGAGTCAGGTAGACATTAGTTTTTTTGACCAGTTTCAAAAATCGGGTTGGGTTTGGGTTGACTTGGAAACCTGGGAATAAACCGAATTGACTCGTTGCAAGTGCGACCGAGCTGCCCCATGACTGCAGCTGACCGTGTGACCGAGCTGTTTGCATGACCGAACTATCCCCGTGACTGCCGTTAACCAATCGCTGCCCGAGGCCAATCATGCTTTGCAAGACTCGTGACTTGCGCGTCGCCTGCCCGCCGCGCTGCGGCGCTAACCCACCTGCCCCCTGCGTCGTGTCCCCTTCTGGCACCGGCTGCCGGCAAGTCGCTGCTGTCGAGCAGAAGCTGTTGGCATTGCCGTCTCCGTGGGTCTGGTCGGGTCGGGTTAACCCGAACCCGAAGTAGGCTGATTCAGATCCGAAAAAATGACCCGTTTGCAAAAATAGATCGGGTTCAGGTTGACCCGAGCAGTGTCAGGTCAATTCTGGGTTTGATCCGAACCCGACCCGTGACTCGAAATTGAGACCCCTAATCACAAGTATAGCAGCAGGAAAAGAAAACACAGGACGCAACAGGAATAGACAGCAGAACAAAACAAAGAACCAATGGCTTCCATAGAGAACCAAATTATAGAAGAAACCACAAGTAGTTCTCAGTAAGGCATCATCATATATTTTCGAAGTTAGAAAAACTAAGAAAATAAAATAAACTAAAATAAATGTTGCTGAAACAATCAACTTGCTCGTCTCAGCACACAATTTTTTTATTACAGACAAGTATAGACTTTCAAATTTACATCAATAATTTCTTAAAGCAAATGTATGTACTGACTCTTGTTGTTTAAGCTGACTATTATCTCTCAGCTGATTGATGTGTTGCAGTTAATATTTCTTTCACTTGTTGTTCAATGACGCACTTTTCAAGGAATTTGTTCTCTCATATGTTTTTCTGCTTAAGAGGTCTTGTTTGGTTTGATGTGATGAGCATGTGAACTTTTGGAGGTAACACATTGAGCTTAAATAGAGAAGTGTGTTAAGAGTAATGATGATAAGAGAAATATGTTGGATACTTCTATATAAATTATTGAGACCAACTATACTACATGAATTGGGCTTCAGAAAAGTCAATGACAACAAAGTTGAGTGTGGTAGAAATAAGAAATGTAAAAGTGTGGTGAAAGTAGGAAAGATGAATTAATAAATGATTATGTTTTAGATGATGTGACTTGAGAGTAAGACATTGATATTAAGGTAGTCGAAATTTAATTTTGGTGGTTTGGGCATGTAGAGCTGATGGTAGAAAATGAATGATAGAGTTATTGTAAAATGCTTGAAATGAAAGACATATCAAAGGCTACATTAGTAAATTTAAAAATAAAAAGTCCAAAATTAATTAAACATTTCATATAGGATGTGGACTCTAACTAGAGGTTTGTTCGATTTGTCGGGCAATGTTTATTGCAATGTTTCTTGTGAAATTAATTCTAGAAAGAAAAATGATATACTAGTAAGTCTAGAATGAACAATTAACTAATTTTTTCTGTTAGAGAAAAAAAGAAAAACATTTGAAAAAGATGTCATTTTTCCACTTTTCTGATAGCGTAACCTCATTTCTAGCTACATAAATTTGCAGTATTCTACTGAAAAACCCATCTTATGATGCACCGACACTTCTCCTCAAAGAGGCGTGCAGTGTCTGATACCGTATCCGACACGATACTCGTCCGACACTCCTCCAACATGTGTTAGACACGCCGAAAACATGTCCGATTAAAAAATATTAAATACAAATTGGACACACGTATCTTAAATATTTTATGAAATTTTTTAAATATAATTTCTTGTATTTGCCAGGATTTAAACTAAATTTCTTATTTCCTATCCACAACAAATCAACGTCCGCACTTAATACCCAATCATCGAATATTCTCATTTTCATTTATTTTTGGCAGTGAAGGTATTTTCATCTCTTCTCTCGGTGACTGATAAACGACATCAACGCCTGACTCCCGGCATCCTAATATTAATCGTTTTACGCACAAATTATAGTTAAATGACTTATTATTTTCAAATTATTTTTAAAATTATACTTGTTGAATTTTATACACTATTTTTTAAATATAAAAACTATAATTCCATGTCCAACCCGTGTCCATATTTTCAATAACGGATGTGTTCTGTGTATGTGTCGTCTCGTATCCGTGCCGCCGTGTCCGTGTCTGTGCATCATAGAACCCATCTAAAGAATTGCTCCACATTGAAAAGGAACTATCTACGGTTTGGTCAGAAGGCCACAATTGGTTTAGCTTGATAAAAAGCACTGCATCATGCGGACAATTAAATGACAATAAGAAGTTGAAAGAACCGCCACTTTGACATTAGCTTCACCTTTGGCTTTGTATTCCATGTCTTTAAAATGATCTTACCGACTAGTCTGGATGCACCAATGTAAATCTGCATCTTTGCTTCATTCAGTTACGAGCATATCTACCAATCCTGCCACCTGGTAGTAAAATATAGCAGTACTATAACAGCACTTTTTTGTTTTACCTAAATCTCATCTGTCGTGTGATTTGCTTTCTTCAATTTATACTCAAGATCTGACGTGTTCTTTGCGCATATCTTCTATATTTTCCATTTTCCGGGAAGATTTAGGCTTCGAGTGGGATGTCTTTTTTATTGAGTCTTAAAGCAGCTTTTTAATATAAAATTTAATTTTTTACTTAAAAACTGTGTTAAGAAGCAGCAAAAAAACCGTCCCAAATGAAGCCTTAAGCTGCCCTATCCACTTCTTTTTATGTATATAGTGAATTTGTTGATGATTAGGTTTATGATATTGAGCAGGTGTAAGTGTGAAGTATTGCAATTGCTTCTATAATTTATTGTTAACTGTGATTCAAACTAGAACGGCTGTAACGATTTCTTCTTTCCAGGACAAGCAAGAAGTTGTCATTGAAAAGATTGTTCGGAATAAGCGCAAGAGTATAACTGTGGTGAAAGGCTTGGATCTATTTGGTGAGTGTTCTATGCTCATTCTTAACCTTTTTTTTTTTGAAACCCATCCATTGAACTGGTTTGGCTAGTTGGCCATAGATTGACTGATCTAATCAAAGGTTTATGAATAATGGCATTATAACTATACTACATATGTAAATATGCAAATATGTTAATTGTGTATTTAAACACTCTAAAATCTTAAATGTTTAATAATAATATCTTCCTAACTATATATTTAAACATTATAAGACCCTAAACATTGCTTGTGTTAGATTTAGTTCTTTGCTATTACCGGCGGAGATGCAACTCTGTTTGACCAACTAATTAACGTCACAATTTTTTGCCAATTTCGACTGGTTTAATTGGGTTGATAAGCATTCTGTAATTTCAATCAAGTCAAGCTGATCTGACAACCAATTCCTGGTTTAACCAGTTTGGTTTGAGCAACTAATTCTTAGCTTATTTGGAAGATTTGCCTTCTGAAATCTCTGGTGTAACCTTTCAAACTTCTCTTTGGTCAAATAGGTGTTAAATTAAGTGATGCATCGAAGAAACTTGGAAAGAAGTTTGCAACAGGAGCATCTATTGTTAAGGTAAACTTCCTTACGTTGTGGTTTTGCTATTATCTAAGCTTACAAAAAATAAAAATCTGGATGTTGGTTTGAAGGGTCCAACTGAGAAGGAACAAATTGATGTCCAAGGGGATATTTCATATGATATAGTAGAATTCATCACAGAAACTTGGCGAGAGGTGATTTATCATTCCTTGAATAACAAGCATAACATAGAAGAGAATTTGAATTTTCTACACCAGTCTTCTCCTTCTCTATGTATCAGGTGCCAGAGTCTGCAATTTTCTTCATTGAAGACGGAAGGAAGGTTCCTGCTGCTTGATCTGTCACCGCTGGAATCTAACTACAAGGTAGAATACTGCTCCAGAAAATATCCTAATCCACTCCCAAAAAAAAAAAAAAAAAAATGTTCCTGTAAAAAAAAAAAAAAAAAAAACTGTTCCTGTGCTAAAATTTATAATATCATATGCAGAGTTGTATGATTTTGTGCTTTGTAACGTGCTTTTTTGGTATTTCATGTTGCACCAAACAGCCAGAAATTAGTAGTTTTTTTTTTGTGAAGAAGTTATTTATGTACTTTATTTAGCTCCAGATTTGTATTCAACTGATCTAAATATGAGTTGCAGAATTCCTTTTGAGTTTATTTTGCTTTACCATGATTTTTTTCTTGTGAGGGGCAATTCGTCCAAAATATACTATGCATGATCAGGCTTTTGCTTTCGGAGCTCCCCTTTAACAGTTTTTGGTGGAGACGAGACGTAGAATGTTGTTCGGAGATCAATTTAAATGTCCCACATTAGCAGTATCGAGTAAGAGGTGACGAGACGCGTTAATCATTTTTCTTTTGGTGGCGGTGGGAGAATAGCAAAAGGCCAACGGTGGGATAAAAGTTCTTGAGCTAATTTTAGTCGTTGGATTTATGTTAGGAAAGTTAGTTAAAATTTTAATAGGTTATATTTATCTCATAATAAATTTAATGATGTTGAGATCAATCAAGTTTTTTTATGAAGATATTTTGCGTTGTTGTGTCCAAAAAGCTTAGTCCTGAAAGCTAAAAAATGAGTTTTGTAAGCTTAGAAAATTGAGGTTTGTGAAGACACTGAACAAAAAAGTTTTAGAACTTTTAAAGAGAAATATTCAAATGAACCGGTAGTACTATAGGCCAATGGAGAATCGGTTCCGTTTCCTTTAAAATCAGCCAATTCAATTTCTAAAACATTTATGAAATTATTTAATATATTAAATAAGCTAATTTGATATACTAAGAATAAAATAATATATAATTATAGGTATAAATTATATCTAAAAATATAAGGTAAATTAATAATAATTTATATTAATTTATAAATTTATATGGAAGTTAAATTTTTGTTAAATTTATATTAAATTTAAAAATTGAATGTGCCTAAATTCATTTTTTAATAAAAAAAATTTTATTATTAATTGATTATTCTATCATTTAAATTTTATTTAAATAGTTTACATATTTATTATGTCATCCGGCTCAATCCCGATTGAACCCTAATTAAACCATTGAACTCTGAACCTGTTGGTCTGATTCTATCTCATGTCCAATTTTCACAGTCTTGCTATCACAAAATATCCCTTTCTTTTGGTATAAAGTTTGTCGTTTTTAATTTATTAATGTATTTTATAATTGTTTTATCAAATAAGTTTATCGAGCATACAGTTCAAAATGCAAATTGAAAAATTACGTATTTGTTTTATTTATACAGTTATGTAAAAATAGTGCAGTAGAATACTAAAGTTTTGTTTGGAATAAATTTTTGTAACTATTTTTCTATTCTTTTTAAGAAATTTAAAAAGTTGCTATAAAAATAGTTAAAATTTGTCCTAAATGAAGCCTTTTATTATTTTATTGTTTTATTATTTTTATTTTTTTGTCCCAAAAGAAACCTAAATAGTTTTGCCAAAGCGGATAGGGTAAGTTAGAATGGTTTTTCCTGGGAACTATATTTTCTTTCTCATGCCCAAACTTCATCGATGTAATTGAGAAGTATTGGTTTTTTATATTATATACGGTGTCTTTTATATTGTTGCGGGCTAGAATATACGCAATGATAGAGTTAGCAAAAATTTTTGTCTTAGCCTTATACGAAAATCCAACACATAAACAAAATAAAAAAGGAACATCATATTTTTTTACGTAGAAACCCTGAAAAAGGGAAAAACCACGGGATCATGCCCAGTTGAAAGAATTTCACTAGTGATTGCTTAGATTACAAGTGAATGACTCGTCCGTGAAATTGAGGACAATCATATTACAATAATCAACCCTCGGGTTGAAATTCAGTTACAAACAGAGGTAAGAAATTTGACGACGTTTGGTGGTCGGGTGAAATCCAGATCCAATTGACGATCGAACAAAAATCTGGCGTTAGTCGGCTGTCATGTAGAAATCTGGCGTTAGTCGGCTGTCAGGCTAAACTTTGGCATTAGTCAGTCGTCCGGCAGAACTCCGACGTTAGTTGGCGAATGGGCAAAAACTTCGGCGTAGGTTGGCTATCGGGTGGAAGTTCGACGGTGGTTGAGTCCAGTGGCAATAAAGCTCTCGTCCTTCTATTGTCTTATTCTCTTCTCTCTTTTTTTGTCTTATTTATTCATTATCTTCTCTTCTCTTCTTCTCTTCTCTTCTTCCTTATCTTCTTTTCTCGCTTGGATCCCATCCCATGAGAAATGATGGTCTATTTATAGTTTTCTGAGAGTGACAAGGCCATAAAAAAGAGGAATATCAAGGGAAAATTGAGAGTAGTTTGAATGGACAGTCAATGTTGAATCCCTTGATCATGGATCATTTATTGAGCATTTGAATGTTTTAATGATATCAGAATTCGACGATCTTGGGCTCGTTGGATTCATCTCATTGAGCCACTCGATTCGACTATAAGCACACCCCATTTGGAAACTGTTTGATAATCCAAATTATGGTTTGTACCTTCCAAATGCGCTTCATGTCTTTTATTTGGGCCAATTTGAGCTCGGATTGGTTGAATTGGTGTCGTTGGGTTCGTATTTTTGAGACCTTCAGTTCAACTATATGTTTGTTGAAATCAGAGTTCATATAATTTCTGATTTAATTTTTGAAATTTCCAACTTGATTTTTCCTTGAGATTCGTGCCCGGTCAATATAATTTTTTGATATGTGTGTGTGTAAAAGTATAATACATTAGACTTCGTTTGAGACGACTTTTTTTATTACTTTTTAAAATAAAGTTTTAGTACAAAATTTAATTTTTGTAATAAAACTTTATTTAAGAAACAATAAAAAAGTCGTTCCAAATGAAGCCTTAGTTGATCAAGATTAATAGATTATGAAGATTAGATCATGCAATGCAATGAACAACAAAATGGAATCGAACAAGTTAAGAAATGTTTGGAGATCCACGCCATTTTTAAGGCAATTGAGTAAAGTGTCTACTGGACAAAGATGAAATACAGTAAAAAAGAAATTTATAGTTGAGATGAAAGTACATTAAAGTAATTACATTAAGAATGAAGAAGAAGAAGACTCAAATCATCTTGGTTTATTGGTTGGGAGTTTTTGTTACTAACTAAAATATCTTGAGTTTGAATATTGCGTACGTGATGTGTGTGAGAGTTTGCATTAATTGACCTAAATGCCCCCAAAAAGGAAGAAGAAAATATCAAAACTGAAGTATTTTGACTTAATACTAAAGATTCAATGAAAATTTTTAATGAATCAAATTCAAGTGCTCGCACAGATAAATTATACTAAACACCTTAATCCTCTTTCCTACAAAATAGGGGTGTAAATCATTCAAGCCGAGTTCTAATTATTCATGATTTGAGCATGAGTCTAATTAATTAAGTTTGAATTTGAGCTCAAGCTTTATTCTACAAGTTCAAATTGGATCGTTTATTATAAAAGAAATAAATTAAGTATGATCTAAACAATTATTATAGTAAAATGGTAAAAATGATGTGAGATTTGATCCATCCTCAAAAAATTATACTGATCATGCACCAATCTCGAGGAAAAATCAAGTTGGAAACTTTCGAAATTAAAACTGGGACCATCTGAACTTCGATTTCAGCAAACTTATAGTCAAACTAAATGTATTAGAATTATGAACCCAACGACACCAAATTCGACTCAATCAGAGCCCAAATGGGTCCAAATCAAGGATCCAAAGCGTTGTTGGAAGGTTCAAATCATAATTTGGATTACTAAAAGGTTTCCAAATATGACATGCTTATAGTCGAATCGAGCGGCTCGACGAGACGAATCCAACGAGCATAAGATTATGGTATTCCGACATCATCAAGAGCATCAAATGTCTAGCGAATGGTCTACGATCAAGGGATTCAATATCCATCATCCATTCAAACCCTCCCCATTTGCCCTTGATTCTCCTCCTATTTACGGGCCATGACACTCTAGGAAATCTATAAATAGACCCCTCCTCCCTCTTGAAAGGAGGCTCCAAGCAAGAAAGAAAGAGAGAGATCGGAGATCACTCTTGCTTCCTCTCTCCTCCTCGACCACCACATGGAGTTTCATCGAACCACAACTTGAGGCCCTAAGTTCCGCTGGACCACCACTTGAGGCCCGTAGTTCGGCCGGACCACCACTTGAGGCCCTGAGCCCCCTAAACCACCACTTGAGGCCCTGTGTTTTGTCGGACCACCACTTGAGGTCATGAGTTCCGCCGAACCACCACTTGAGGCCCTGAGCTCCGCTGGACCACCACTTGAGGCCCTGAGTTCCGCCGGAATACCACTTGAGGCCCTGAGTTCATTCGGACCATCACTTGACACCCAAAGTTCTTCCGGACCACCACCTAAGGCTCAGACTTCTGCCGGGCCACTACCTGATGCCCAGAGTTTTATCAGAGTATCGCCCTACTACTACGGTCTTTCAGACCCTTGTCTCTTGCTGACTACGGTCCTTCCAACCTCCATCACCTACTACGATCCTTCCGACCTCCATCACCAAACAACCATCTTTCTGACCCTAGTCTCCTACTAACTACGGTTTTTCAGACCCTTATCTTCTGCCAACTATGGTCCTTCCAACCTTCGTCGCCTACTACGATTCTTTCAACCTCCATCGCCAAACAATGGTCTTTCTAAACTTGGTCTCTTGCCTACTACAATCTTTCTAACCTCTATCTTATCGACTATGGTCATGCCGACCAAAAAAATAGGTCTATGTTGATTATTTTAACTCCCACCATATAATGCACTTTACATGATGTACATTTGTGACATCAAATTAAGGCCTTCTCCCAAGGAAGGACCTCATTTGTAATCGATTACAAATACTAATGGATTCATTCAAAGTAGGTTTCCATATAAAAATTTTGGTGTCTCTTATAAATGATACACTCTATCTCTTTTATTTGTGTGCGTGATGAATCTTCGTATAACGCTAAGACATTAAACTTTATATTTCTCTACCAGCGTGAATACTCCAGGATGCAACAGTTTGTCGCCATCTATAGGGACGTCATTCCTGACTGGATTGAAACTATTGCTCCTAATCACAAAAGATTGCTCAAGTCAACATCCTGATATTAGCCATTGCTGCATCAATTTCATATGAATCAGATGTGGACTGAGGGCAACTTTGTTTCCAATCATGATCAAGAAGATCCCTCCAATACTTTTAAAATTAGGATGATATATTAAAAAACTCCCAGCAAATGCAAGAATGCTTCAAATAAATTTCAAGCCACATACAGTCACTAGCTAGACTTCTACTATTTGGGAAGGGTCTTTATCTCGACCTTAAAAAAGTAATAACGATCCAAAGACTGACCATTCTTCTCCCTTTAATCTGGATACATGCGATATTTGGCCCTCCCAATCAAGGAAAAAATTAACCCCAGGTGGATTTGATTTGACATCTTTCATATAGGTTAACGTCATCGAGTAGGGCTCTGACATATAATCTCGGATAGGTCAAACATCCTAAAAGGATGTCAATCAAATCATTAATCCATGATTCAAAAAATACATAATCTTGTCTCAATCACTGGATGATCGATCCAAGGGGGATTTGATTTGACTTCTTCCACACAAGTTAACGTCATCGAGTAATGATATGGCATACAACCTCAGATAGGTCATACATCATTGATGAATTCTATCGACCTATTCCAAAAATGTTAACGTTATCAAGCAAATACTCTGACATACAACATCGGATAGGTCATACATCCTTAGTGGATTATCTTATTCTCGTTCATATAGGTTAACGTCATCGAGTAAGGGTTTTGACATACAACCTCAGATAGATCATACATCATTAGAGGATTCTCTCGACCTCTTTCATATAGTCATCGAGTAAAGGCTCTGACATATAATCTCGAATATGTCATATATCTTTGGTGGATTCTCTCAACCTCTTCTATATAGGTTACTGTCAACGAGTAAAGGCTCTGACATACAATCTCAGATAGGTCATACATCCTTGGAAGATCTTCTCAACCTCTTTTATATAGGTTAATGTAGCTAGAATGTTGTCAAACTTTTGTTGGACTTCTATTTGATGCCAAATTTCTACCCGTTGTCGGGCCTCTGCCAGTCGCCAAACTTCTACCTGTCAATAGACTTTCGTCGGTCTTCTAACCCACGCCGTATTTTTACCCGACACTGAAATTTCACTCGTCGTCGGACTTCAGCCCATTATCAGACTTCTACCTGTCGACGAACATTCATCGAACTTTTACCCGACGCCAAACTTTTGCCCGTCGATGGACTTTCATCGGACTCCTACATGTCGATGGACTTTCGTCAGACTTCTACCTAACGTCATACTTCTACTTTATGATGAAATTCCACCCGTCGTCATACTTTTGTCCGTCAACAATCTTTCATCGAATTTTTACCCAATGCTGGACTTTTTCCCGTTGACATACTTTCGTTGGACTCCTGCCTGTTGATGGACTTTCGTCGGACTTCTATTTGATGTCGTACTTCTACCTAACGTCAAATTTGTACCCGTCATAGGACTTCTACCAGTCGCCGGACTTTAGTCAGACTCCTACCCAACGCCAAATTTCTACCAGTCGCTAGACTTCTGTCCGTCGTCAGACTTTCGCCAGACTTTAACCCGACACCGTACTTCTACACAACATCGGACTTATGCCCATCATTGGACTTTCATTGAGCTCTACCCGACACTGAATTTTTACCAGATGCTGGACTTTTACACGTCACCGAACATTCGTCAAGCTTCTACCATATGTTGAATTTTTACCCGACACTGAACTTCTTCATGTTAATAGACTTTCGTCAGTCTTCTACCCGACGTCGTACTTCTACCCGACGCCAAAATTCCACCTGTTGTTTAACTTCTACCTGTCGTCGGACTTCAACCTCAGGCTATTTGTAATTGAAGTAGGTGATGTTAAAAAAAAAATTCTTAACCACTAGCGATTAGCCATCCAAACCACTCGTCATTTGCCTTTGATCCTCCTATTTATGGGAACTCTAGGAAATCTATAAATAGACACCTCCTCCCTCTTAAAAGAAGACTCCAAGCAAGAGAGCAAAAGAGAGATCGAAGATCGCTCTTGCCTCCTCGCTCCTCCTTGACCACCGCCTGAAGTTTCGCCAGACCACCACTTGAGGCCCTGAGTTCCGTCGAACCACCACTTGAGGCCCTGAGTTCCGCCAGACCACCACTTGAGACCCGGAGCTTCGCTGGACCACTACTTGAGGCCATGAGTTCCGCTGGACCACCACTTGAGGCTCTAAGCTCCACCGGACCATGACTTGAGGCCATGAGTTTCGCCAGACCACCACTTTAGGCCCGGAGTTCTATCAGACCACCACTTGAGACCTTGAGTTATGCCGGATCACTACTTGACGCCCGAAATTTTGCTGAACCACCACGTGAGGCCCGGACTTCTGCTGGGCCACCACTTAATACCCAGAGTTTTACAGGAGTACCGCCCTACTACTACGGTCTTTCGGACCCCTATCTCCTGCCGACTACAGTTCTTCCGACCTCCATCACCAGATAACGATCTTTCTGACCATGGTCTCCTGCCAACTACAGTCTTTCAGACCTCTATTTCTTGCCGACTATGATTCTTCCAACCTCCGTCTCCTACTACGTTCCTTCCGACCTCCATTGCCAAACAACAGTCTATCTGACTCCAAACTCCTGCCTACTTCAATCTTTCCGACCTCTATCATATCGATTATGGTCATACCGAGCAAACCAACATGTCTATGTTTATTATTGTAACTCCCACCTTGTAATGCACTCTATATAATGTACATTTGTGACATCAAGCCAATGCCTTCTCTCAAGGAAGGGCCTCATTTGTAACTGACTGCAAATACTAGCGGATTCATTTTAATTGGGCCAGATCCCTTAGTTTTTCCCTCTTTTCATGAGTTTCCACATAAAAATCTTGATGTCTCTTATAAATGATGCACTATCTCTTTTATTTGTGTGCATATTGGATCTTCGTACAATGCTAAGACGTTAAACTTTATATTTCTCTACCGTCGCGAATACTCTAGGGAGCAACACGATTATATTTATAACAAAAAAAATAAACAATCACTTTATATAAGAAATTAAAAATCTAAATTTCAAATATTTTTAACAAATTTATAATTAAAATCCTAAATAATAATATGTTTTAAGTGAATTTTATATTAATATATTCTAATAAGTTAGCTCACCATATGACAAGTCAAGTCAAAAATAGCTCAAATATAATTCGTTAGTTTATCGAGCTTGACTGACGAGCCAACCGAACCGTCCCCTGAGCAAACCCAACGAGCCGGCCCGAACCTGACTCACGTGCCAACTTGGCTAAGTTGCACTCCTGCAAACCAGTGCTTTAACATACCGCAGTATACTGTACAACAAAAAAAAAAAAGTAAAGAGTTGCACGATCTGCAAAGAACAGAATCATTGATCCTTGAGGCCTGTAAAGCAGGATCCTGGCCAGTTGTACACGGACAGTTGGCCGTTGCCACTGTGGCGACAGCTACTTACCCATAATAAAAAAAATATCACTTTTGATCCATTTAAAAATTATATCATACCATCTAAATATCCAATATTTAAAATTTTAAATGTATTTATATAATTTCATAATGTTTAAATTAGCTATGATTAATTTTTCATTACTAATAAAAAATACAAAAAATTAATGAAATACTTTATCTTCAAAAATAAAAAACGATATCCAATTTCTCCGTAAAGCCTGCCCTCCAATGGGCAATGGAAAGCTCCAATATACCAAAACAAGACGAAGTTCATGTAGAATAAATCTGCTTAAATCCTAAAACAGAGCTAAAAATTTAAAAAAGCGACCGCTGGAAATGAAATCAGAAAGGAAATTGAGATATATTTTCATATATCGTCGAATTTGTTTGACTAATTCGGGTCCTCAGCCGACCGTCGCTTTGTACCTGACGATGGATTCGAGTCGCTGTAGCTTCAGCTGCTGTCGGAATCGGTTAATGAAGTCGTCGGCACGAGAATCGACTTCCGTGTCTTCATCTCCGACGATGCTATCAGCGTGCTGGAAGATCTCTGCCTCCTCGAAATGTTCGAAATCGGGCTTTTCGCCGGCGGGTTTCTTCATCGGTTCCGCTAGGTTTGTGTCGATCTCCCCCAACTTGCGGCTCCGGCTGAGATGGTGCTGGATCTCGTCATTCAGCGTCGGATCTGGTTCATTGGGGTCTGTTGCCGGTGCAGGAGGAAGGAGAGAGGTCTGAATCTGATCGAGAGGATTTTCAGTTGGGAGATGGAGGCGGTCCAGGTGGATGTTGAAGGAGCGGATGCGGTGGAGGAAGGCAGAGGAAGAGCGGGAGAGCTTGGCGCCGACGCTTTCATTTGCAGCGGCCGGAGCGTTGGGATCGCCGTCTCCGCGGCGGGAGGCCTTGGAGGTGACGGCGATCGTGCCAATGACAACGTTGAGGAGGACGAAGAGGACGGTCGGGGTGAGCCAGGTGTGGAAAGAGGCTAAGAAGGAAGGGATCGCTTCTTCAAGCATTTTTCTTTGGGGGGTGGGCTTCCAGATTTGGGGGAAGATACACGAACAAGGCGAATGGGGACAGAGAGCGTGCTGTAAGGGAGTCTATGTGCTGAGATGGGCGGCGTGGGCGAGTAAGGTCGTTACAATGAGGCAGTAATGAGGACACAGTAACCGGTGGTGGTGGGTCTTTTATTTTTCCCCTATTTTTTAACCGGTGAGCACAACTATTAACAGCTCATTCATAAATATTATTATTTTTTAACAATTAAGTTAATTAAGATAAATCTATACACACATTATATACAAAAATTTATATTCATAATCTCTTGATTTTTATTTTTTTTGGGAACATGGATATCTACCCGCTGCCATTTCACAAGGAGAATTTTACAGTGTAATTAATCCCTCGGCGGAACCTAGTGAGGCCACCCACCGGCATTAGGTCCATACTTGCTTTGCCCCACTAAAGAGGCGAGGTCGTAGTAGAGGGGATTCGAACCTGGGATGGGGGATTCCCAACCATAGTCGCCCACCAACCACCATAAACCTCGGTGGGTAGAATCTCTTAGTTGATAATCTATGCTTCTAACCATAAAATCAATCTGAGCTGCATTCATTCATAAATATAAATATAGATAAAATTGGTAATATGCAAGGCAGCCTGATCTATTAATTTAAAATTTGAGCTAAGTTTGTTGTGACTGGCTATGACTTTCATGATATTCAATAAGATACATCAGGGTCATCTAATTAATCCAAAATAATTTAAATGACAAGAGAACATTCAAAATTTCATCTTCGAAAGAATCATATATAAATAATCTAGTACAATTACATTATATACATCAAAATAAAAAATTGGATTATAAAAATCACTTAGTAAAAGTCTTCTAACAGATTTAGGGGTGTCAATTATTGACACGACCCGACAACCTGGCCCAAACCCGATCCAACAAATTCGGGCTAGGGTCAACCTGTTTAAGAAATGGGTCGGGTTTGATTTTCAAATTTTGACTAGTTTCAAAAAACGGGTAGTATCCGGGTTAACTCGACAACCCGAAATTGATCCGTTTAAGACCCAGATGCGCTCAAATATGACCCGAGATAGGCATTTTGCTCGTCATGTTTTAATTTTTCCTGTGTGTGGGACGGTGGGAGGGGAAACGAGGGATTGATCCGATTGAACATCGATCATGTTGTGTGGGTCATGTGGGACAGGAACTTTTATTCGGTCCGGTGAACGTACGCTCCTCTATGTTCGGCCACCAATATTTTAGCGCCACGTAGCATGAAGAAAAGTCGCCGACCCGACCCGCTGTTTTTTTGGTTCTCGCACGTGCGTTTTTTTAAATCCTTGACGAGTCGAACAACATCCCATCACCTTTTGGATATATTTCAAATACCTAGCAATACCGAGCAAATACCAAGTTGTACCTAGTTTTTTCTATAAATACCGAGCAAATAACTAGCAATACTGAGCAAATCACTAGCAATACCGAGCAAATACCTAGCAATACCGAGCAAATACTGATTTGTACCGAGTTGTACCCTAGCAATACCGAGCAAAACCTAGCAATACCGAGCAAATCCCTAGCAATACCGAACAAATCCTAAGCAAATACTGAGTTGTACCGAGTTGTAAAAAACTCGGTACAACTCGATATTTGCATGGTATTGGTCTTCACATAGCGGTATTTCTCATTTTTGCAAAGAATTACCTAGCAAATACCGACCAATACCGAGAAAATCGCGAACATAGCATTCCCGGGTTCCGCTCCAGGTCAAGTCGTCAGGCCACGCGGTTTAGAACAAGAGCACGTGGCGACATGTTATTGGCGGCCGAACGTAGCTCTACGTCCGGTCAGAGGACGTAATAATTGTTCGTGGGACAGTGGGAGGGAATCAAGGCCTCAACTTGTAAAGTCCATTTTTCCTCCCAGGTTCGTCCGGACAAAATTGTATCGTCCGGGACGATCAGTACAGATTGTGAAGAAAATTTCTGACTTAATGGTTCGTCCCAGGACAAAACCTGGATCGTCTGGACGAAATTCGTTCAGAGCCCAAATCGTCCCGGGAGCTATTTAATTTCGTTTGGACGAAATTCGTCCAAAGCCCAAATCGTCCGGACGAAGTTGTGATCGTCCGGGACGATCCGTCTGAATATATATAGGATTGAGATCTTTTTGGAAAAAGAAAAAACGTCTAGGAGAGAGAAAAACAAAGGAAAAGAGGATTTTTGGGCGACTCTGGTCCGTTTTCATCCGTTGCTGTAGTTAGAGAGTTGACCGACTCGAGGTAAGGCACATTCCGCCTTTCTCAATTTTCAGAAACATGGATTTTAACAACTTTTCTGTTCTGGATTTTGTTTCCGTTAGCGAATTTTGTGTGTTATTTTCTACTGCTTCAGGTTTTACCGCGTAACTTTTGGTATATTTTTCAGATGATAATTGTGCACGTTTTGAGTATTTTCTAGAAGATTTTTACGAGATATTTTGGATTCCGCGGTGTTTTAATTGAACTGCAAATTATCAGGATGTTGAAAAATGTTATGTCAGTACAGTAAAAGTCTTATAATGTTGTTGTGGATATTCTGTGGTAATTTGGTAAATTTCTGAATCTGTGAATTTTGTGTAAATTCCGTATACTGCCATTATGCCGCTGAAATTTCGTACTAATTCTGATTTTTCTGAATTGATACAGTGAATGAATTGAAGTGTTTGTATGCTATCAGAAGGGAGCTATAAGGGGCCAGGATCCTTTGAGATTCTGTCTGTGTCAGAGAAATCTGAAATGAGCTCTAAAATATGAAAATAAGTTCTCTTCCGGAATTCCGAATATCTGTTCTGTTCTGTTCTGGTGCTATAAGCACAAAGGGAGGTATAAGGGGTCAGAATCCGTTGAGATTCTGTCAGTGTCTGGAAAGGGATGCATAAGGGGCCAGAATCCGTTGAGATTCTGTCAGGGTCAGGGAATCTGATGTTTGATATCTGATAATCTGTTCTGTGACTTATCTGGTTTATTTTATGAATTATCCGATATATGATTTCTGATTTATGTACGATTCTGGTTATTCCGTACGATTCTGTCTGCTCTGTGACATGAAAGCTTTATGATATCTGTTCTGAACTCTGATTTGAAATGACTTCGATTTTCCGTATCCGATGTTTGATTTCTGATTGAGCTGTTATCTGTTCTGTCTGTCAGACGATTCCGGTACGATTGTTAGAATTCTGTACGGATACTTTTCTGATATGTTTTCTGATGTGAGTTTCTGATTATTTTGATTGGTAATTGATGTCTTGCTGAAATGTTAGCTCATACTTGTTTTCTGCGTGGTTTTCAGATTCTGGGAAAGGGAAGGAGGTCTTGGACTTGACGTTCTGAGTCTGATCTGTGATTAGGTACTTGATACTTTTGATTTTTGTGCAGTCATGACTTTTCTGTTCTGTTCTTTCTGTTTGAAGCCATGGACTGTATTGTATATGACTATTTTGAGGAAAGAAAATATAGATGAATCGTTCTGCATTTGGATGTTTATAGTAGCTCTGTGTTTTTCTGTCTGTTTAATACTTGGAAGAAAGTCTGAAACAAATTTCAAAGCTAGATCCTGGATTTTCGATAGTTCCGTCGCGACCCGATGCGAGCGGGATCCGTCCCGGTCGGGTTGGGTCGTGACACAACTCCTAAGGGATTGGACGTCGTCTGGTCCACCTGGCCAGCCGTTCTCATCGAGCCAGCCGTCGCAGGTTCGCTCCCGACTCCTCCGCGGGACCGCGAGTTCGCGGTCACTCCGTCGAGATGGAGACGTCGACGTCATCGAGTCGTTTGCACCGCTAGTCCGCTCCTCTGTCGGTCACTCGGTCCGCTCTTAGCCTCCTACACATAAGTCTGCAACCGGCTCCTCCACGAGTCCCTACGCGGCTCGCGTGACTCAACACGTGGAATTGCGGAGGGGAAATTTAGATCTATTCGGGTTCATGGGTCGGGTCGGATAAATCCGGTAACCCATGCGGGTTGAGTCCGAACCCCACCCGTTGACCCGAATTGACACCCCTAAACAGATCTGTATTCTACGATTTCACTCTGCTAGACTATTTCTTTCCTAAAACATTAGAAGTCAGCAACGTCAGTATTTACAACTCAGTAGGTATACGCAAGTTCTATTACAAAATTTAATACCCATATATACACTTTAAAAATATAACGGTTTAAATATTAAATTCAAATAAACATAAAAACATAAATTTACTTTTTACAAACGTATACTTTTCTTGCATTTTCGGTTTCCAGAACAGAATGAAATATGCGGTTTCATTCACTTCTTCACAGAAGAATCAAAGTTTATTTGTATATGAATAATAAAGCATACTTATTTTCAAAGCATTCTTTTATAGTTAAACTTATTCTATTTATCATAATATCCTTTATATTAAACTTATTTCAATTAACATAATATGCAGTGATATGCAATGTGATATGCATGTCCCAGTGTTTGCTTATAACTCCACTTCCACTTATGCCTCCCACAATCAACTGCCACGAAGGGAAGGAGACAATCCCGAATCCTTAAAGTTATTCTAGAAAACAGTTTTAGAGTATAAAATTGTTTTGAAAGCAACAAAGAAACAATGGTCAAACAAAAGTTATAGTTGCGGTATGAAGAACAAAGTAATAAGAAAATTATCCCAAATCAAACCTTAGACTTTATAAACTATAAATCTACCACTATTCTTTCAATATCAATCAGTGAGGACTCAGAAGCTTATCAGAGCTGAAAAAGGCAAAGAAATGGTTACTTATCCTCATCCTTTGCAAAGTTTCAAGCTGAGCTATAAAGATGAGAAAGGCGAGACAGCCTTTTGTTGGGATAAAAAAGTTTGAGTTATAGTAAGAGTGGGTCTTTATTGAAGAACAAATTAACTTCAACAGCTTTTGATGTTCGTCCTACTTTGTTATTTTCTTAGTATCTATATGGTTATTTATAGAAGCCTAATGATGATCATATGTCAATTATTAGTTGATTTGTGTCATCTTTGGCATAATACCTTTTTTCAGTCAATTCTCACCAAAAGATAATCACCTCTTGAAAAACGAGTTCGATCAACTGACAAAAGACAAGTTAATCCAGCCCCCACCCCCCTTGCTCAAGTGGCTAGAAATTTTCTGGGCAAGGATGATCGGATTGCTCCTTATGCCCCCTTTGGATGGCAGAGGATGGTCTTTTCTCTCCTCATCGTGGAATTCTGAAAGCTCGGGAGTTTTTCTCTGCAACCAAGGGCTGGTTTCATCTTGCAATTCATATACTGAGCCTGCCTTCCTAACCGCTAACCACTTTACTTTTTGGGTTACCAGATGTATTGCTTTTTATTGGTTTTTCTTGCTTATGTCAGAGTGATGTGTATTGTTCTACATATTTTTTGGAGGTTCTCCTCTTCTTTTTTCTAGGATCTGTTAGTTTTCTTTTTCTCTTTTCTCATTACCTTACATGTAACTAGTTTTCTATAATGGAATGAAAGGGCTCTGCCCTCAATTTCTCCCTTAAAAAAAAGTACTATAAAGCTGCTTTAAAAAGTAATAAGAAAGCTACCTCAAACGAAACTTAAAGACTTTAATAGAATTGAGAAGAAGTTGGGATATTTAAAGGCTTCATATGAACTGAGAATCATTGAGTTGCAAAGCAAAGTAAATGCTATATAATCGTTTCTGGCATATTATGGTTCATCTGTAAAAGAACCCCCTCTTTCATTATTATTGCTTCAAACACGAAATGCTGAAAGAGTTTAGAGGCTGAGTAAGTTGGGGCATCTTTGCAAACTCAAAAGGCCACTAACAATGACGAGCTCATTCAGCCTTATCAAGAAGGGATCATCTTTTGCTTGGATATGTTGGTAGACTTAGAAATGGCTAAATATGCAGGACAAATCCTCAGGTTCTTTTACCATAATGATGAGAACTGTTTGACTAACAAAGATGTAGTAGAGAAAAGCTCTAATCTAGTGGTTAATGAACATTCTTCAAAAGATGAAGTTTGCTTTAAATGAAATATGTATCTTTTGAAAATGAATGATTCTCTTTAATGATGGAATTAAAATTGATTTTATTTATATGAATTGGTTTATATTTTATTAGGCTTCATTTGGGACAACTTTCTTACTACTAAAAATTTTTAATTTAAAAAATATGTACTAAAATTTTGCTTCATAAAATAATAAGAAAACTATCCTAGAAGATCTAATAAAACATGTTATATTTCTCTCTCTAATTCTCTCTTTCTAGTTGTGTTATTCTTTCAAAGAGACATATGAGAGCATGTGCCCCCAATCTTTTAGTTTATCTACATAAGTATTATATAAAAATGTGTTTTATAAAATTTTAATAGTAAATATTCAATTGTTACCCTTCCCAAAAATAATAATAATAATAATTTATGCACCCTTACTAAGAAAAAATAACAATATGCCATTAATTTTATACTTATAAGTATAGTCATTGTATCACCCATAAATAGAAATCCAACAATTTTATAATCCAAAATAATTGCTTTATATATATTTCTTGCACTTATGGTCCATTTGAGACGGTTGTAGCTTTTTGTACAATTGATTATAAAACAATTGCAAAAAAAGCAACTTTTTTTAAAGCTGTTATAGAAATAGCTTCCTAGCACACAAATTTTTTGAAAACAGAAAAAAATAATGAACAAATAAAAACTATGATTATGATTTAAAAACAAAGTAGAAAAAAGTTGTCCCAAATGAAGTCTTAGATATATACTTTATTGAGGCTTTGACTTAATTATGATATGTACAAATATATAAATTCAATAGTTAAAAAAAAACTAATCTAAACATAATTTTTTTCATAAAAAAAAAAAAAGAATCAAACTTTTAATATTGTAAGAATAGTTTTATTATTAAAATGTGAACTCTTCTACAAATTTTTTTGGGGGATTTACATCCATACCATTTTATAATACCTTATTTACATATCTAACACATAAAATATTAATATTTCATTCTTACCACCCAGACACAATTTTAATATCAAATAGACCACTCTTTCTCCTCCCAACCTCACGACATTATCCATGGTACGATTTACATCCATACCATTTTATAACACCTTATTTACATATCTAACACCTAAAATATTAACATTTCATTCTTACCACCCAGACACAATTTTAATATCAAATAGACAACTCTTTCTCCTCCCAACCTCACGACGTTATCCATGGTAGGAAAGCTCCCACTAAAACCCCCCTTCTCGCGAGTTGTACCCTTTCCGTGTGTGCTCTGTTTTGATAGTTATCTCTCACACTGACTTCCAACGTGCTCTCAATGATGTTATCCATGATTGGTAGCTCCCGCTAAGATCCCTTTCCTGCGAGCAATTCTCTTTCTCTCGCGCACTTGCACTATATCCGTCTCACTCGCGCTGATTTTATGTAAGTTTAAAAATATGTGCTAACGGATTTCTTGCCAGTTGTAGACCTCTTATCAGTGTGGATGCATACCACCTTTCAATCCAATCACTTGGATGTGTTTTTATCACACTTGACGATAATAATGATTTATTCATATTAGCCTATGTCGTAGTTGAGATTGAATCAAAGCAAAAATGATTCTAATTTATTCATAACTTGGGTGATACTATTGATAAAAACATACAACGTCTCGCTTTCATATTGAACATGGAGAAGGTTTTATGAGAGGCTATTAGAGAAGTTTATTCCGAAGCTGAACATAGCATGTGTATTCAACATTTGTGGAAGAATCTAAAAAAAAAATTTCATTACAAAGATGACCAAAAGGGTTGGTTTGGTTAGCCACTAATACCTACACAAGCATAGATTATTATGAGAACCTTGCTAAAGTAGGTGATTTGAGTCCTATTATTCACTCGTACTTACTTTCGTTAACTTACAAGTGACCCCGAAGTCAGTTCATGTTAATAATAAATCATGCCGTCAGTACTAATAATTTTGCAAAATAATTCAATTCATGGATTGTTGATGCCAGAAATAAACCTGTGTTAGACCTAATTGATATGGTTTGGGGTAAGCTTATGGAACAAAGGGTTGTGCGAAAGATGACTAGTATGACATGTCAACGTGAATTTATGTCACATGTGGAAGAGTACATAAGAGATATCACAGCAAGAAAAGAACAACTGGTTGTACGCCTATCAAGTGTATTTAAGGCTGAGATGGAAGGCCTCCATTCAAGGCATCTCGTAGATGTTGAAAGCCAAGACTGCACATGTAGAGTGTGGTAGGTAATTGGACTTCCTTGCATTCATACCATGCATTTTATTGGCATGAAGGAGCACCCATTGTGACAAGCATATGTTGATGACTACTATTGCGTTGCCAGGTAAGATAAACCTTCATGAGCAGATCTACTATTATTTGCATATTAAATATATTAACTTGAAGATGCTAATTGGTTTAGGTATAGTCTTGCGTACAATGGAGCAATTGCCGCACTATCTAAGAACAGTGGCAAGTAGTAGAAGATGTTGTGCAAGTTGGAGTGCCCAATATATCCGGATCGAGGGGTAGGCCAAACTGTATCATACTAACTGAGATTGCCGTTCTCTTATTTAAGTAATAAGTGATTAATAAAAGCGTGCCGTTCTCTTATTTAAGTAATGGTACTGCACATAAAACTAAGCTATCAGTTTGAAAAGATAGATTAATTGGAGCATACTATGTGATCCACCGGCGGGTTATTATTACCAATGCTTTTAAACTCGGATTGGACCGGACGGCTCAACTGGTTGAACCACGAACCGTCCGGCCGGCCGGTTCCGGTTCGCGTTAGAATCGCTAACACATACAACCGGCCACAAACCGCTCGAACCGCCGAACCGGCCCCGTTTCTGATAACCGGCCGGTTCAGCTACAGTTGCATCGGACGACTGAGACGTAATCATGCGTATCCGAATGCGAAGGAGAAGCTTATACGGAGGGAAAAAAAAAAATCTAGCTCATTCAGAAATTTTGTATATGCTGAGAGCCTGCGAATCTTCTTACCGTGTCGTCTCGGCATCTCCGACAGTCCGACGTCTCCATCTCGTTCGTGAAAGTTGAAACCAATGCCCCTGCTCGTTCGAAGCTAGAAGCCAACATCTCCTGCAGTCCTGCTCATTCACAAAGCCGAAGGCAACACCGATCGTTCTGGTTTTTGTAAGGTTGTTTGAGTTTATCTAAAACGAAAATTGTTGACACTGAGGTCACTAATGGTCTCCTTGCGTATTTTGATGCTTTTGAATTATAGGGAGGGACTAACAAACATTACTGAAACAGTGAGCCCGATGCCAAGCTTCCTTCTTTCAGCTTTCGCGGCTAATGCAGTATAATTTTTCTTTTCTTTTTTTGATTTTCATTTAGTATTGAATTAAAATATGTCAAATTAATTTATTTTTTTTACCCTTGGTATTGGCGAATTATTAAGTCCGGTTGCTGGACGTCCGGACATCCAATCCAGACGCGCCACGTCACCCAAATACACTGGGACCCGGTGTATTTGGGTGACGTTGCGCGTCTGAATTGGTGTCCGGACGAATCCGGACGCCGGACGTAATAATTTGCCCTTGGTATGACATGTTACCTTTATTTGATGATTATCCTAGTTTTTTCTCCGAATGAAGTCTGTGGAATGAGCGAGTTACCTTTTATTTTTAAAGCCATGATTGTAGCTTTTATCTTTATGGTATTAGTTTTTGACTTTATTATCTCTATGTTTAGTTTGATATGAAAATGTAATGAAATATATTGAGGAAAATTCTCATTTATTTTATAATATTTAATAATATTGGTACTTATTACGTCATCCGGTTCGACCCCGATTCGACTGGTTCACCTCAACTTTTTCCGGTTCGTCATCCGGTCCAATTTTCACAACATTGATTATTGCTCATGTCAGAAATGGAACCTTCTGTAGGTTATTTGGTTCAAAGTCTATGTAAGCAAGTAGCTCATGTCAAAGTCTATGTAAGCAAGTAGATTTTATGTGACTATCAAATTTGACTTTGAAATCAGTTTTTCCATTGCAACAAAAAGGAGAGTAGCTTTTTTTTTCATTCTAGAACCGGAACTGATATATCATCAAAGAAATTTTTTGAGAGGGCACGAATCTCGAAGCAAAATCAAGTTGGAAATTTTAAAAATTAAATCGAAAACCATATAAACTCCGATTTTAGCAAACTTACAATAAACTTATAGTCGAACTGAAGTTATCGAAAATAGGAACCCAACAACACCAAATTCAACCCAATCCGAGCTCAAATAGGTCCAAATCAAGGACCCCAAGTGTGTTAGGAATGTTCAATCCATAATTTGGATTACTAAACAATTTCCAAACGTGACATGCTTATAGTCGAATCGAGCGATTAGACAAGACGAATCCAATGAGCCCAAGATAGCCAAATTCCGAGATTGTTAAGACATTCAAATGCCCAGTAAACAGTCCACGATCAAGGGATTCAACATCTGCCATCCATTCAAATCACTCCCAATTTATCTTTGATCTTTCTCCTATTTATTGGCCATGCCACTCACATAAAACTATAAATAGACCCCTCATTTCTCATGAGAGGGGACCCAAGCAAGAAGAGAATAGAAGAAAGCAAGGAAGCAAAAAGATAAGAGAAGAAAACAAGGAAGCAATAAGAGAAGATACGGAAGAGAGCTCTCTAGCCACCAGACTCCTTATCGACCACCATCGGACTTCCACCCGGCAGTCGACCGATGCCATAGTTCTGCCCGATAGCCGACCAACAGCAAAGTTCTGCATGATCGCCAACTGACGCCGGAGTTATGCCCGATTGCCAACTGACGCCGGAGTTCTGCCCAACAGCCAACTGACGCTGGATTTCTGCCTGACTGTCAATTGAAGCTGGATTTCCGCCCGACCACCAAACATCGTCGGATTTTTTATCTCCATTTGTAATTGAATTTCAACTCGGAAGTTGATTATTGTAATTTGATCATCCTCAATTTCAAGGACGAGTCAGTCACTTGTAATCTAAGCAAACACCAGTGAAATCCTTTCAACTGGGCGTGACCACGTAGTTTTTCCCTTTACCAGGGTTTTACATAAAAATTATGGTGTTACAGTTTTCTTTTGTTTGTGTGTTGGATATCCATACAATGCTGAGAAGAAAATTTTCTAACCCTATCGCAGCGTATATTCTAACCCGCAATAGAAACAAAGCAGTATTGTTGCTTCAGAATCATATTAGTTATTTAGATAGTGCAACATAAAGATTATCTGATTTGCTTGAAAATAAATGTACGATAAGGTTGTGCTCAAATTAACAGTCAAGACAAAACTTAAGCGTAAGTATTAGTCAAGCCAAAAGTCAAATTTAAGCAAAAAGTCGCAATGTAAATAAATTAAGTGAAGATACAACACAATACTACACAAAACAAGTCGATGTCTATAACACTACATCAACATTCAAAACTAATTCGACATAGCACATTACTACATAAAATAAACCCTAGTGATGATGTTGATAAAAACAACCGCAATAAAGACTTTCATCATGAAGATGATCAAGTCAAGCTTCTTTGAAATCCTTGCCTCGAAACATTGTAATTCATAATGTGTAACATAAGATGAGTCTTCCTGTTCATCTGTCCGTTCAAAGTAACTGTAATCATCATTTGTTCGATTTGGAATGCACCTATAAAATTATCATTCACTATTAGGTCCTCAGTAGCAAATATACGGCACATTTCATTCGATAGTGATAGTAAACTTGAGAATATTGGCGTTTGACTTTGTAACAGGTAAATTTGTTGAACTCACTTGAAACAGTTTAAAATTATCAAAGCAGTAAAAAAATTTTACACAACTTTTCTTTGCATAATGTAATATAATACAAGAAGATTATAAAATAATGCAGCAGAATTGTATTCTTCTTTTGTCAGTATCACAAGTATAAGAAACATGAAGGAATGGATGATCTTTGGAAACAGAGAATTACCAAGTCATTTATCTTGATTGGGAATAGATCATACAAGAAGAAAAACCTGTTCAGAACTCTTGGCCTTTCACCAATTACGGAATTCTCCAACATATTAAATTTAAACAAAGCTATGCCATAGTAACATTAGAGTGAGACGAGACCCATTAAACTCTCAAGTTGAGTCACAAGGCTAATGAACAATAATCGATAAGATAAAGTAGAAAATCAATAGTAATGGTAATGTGATGCTTCATAGAGTAGAAAAAGCAAAAATTATTGGCGTATGCGCAGATAGGCAAAGGCTTGTATTAGAGTTAAATAAATAAATATTTGTATTTCAAATAAATAGCTGAGATGTAATTATTCGGTTGGTAACTCTCTGTAGAAAGTTCGGTCTAAAGCCTATATATAGGCATGTACTTCTCTGTTAAATGGATGAATAATAATCTACGATCTCCTTTAATTCTTTCTTCCTCTTCCTTCTTGATCTTTGTTCTGCTCGTAAGTTTCTATATGGTATCAGAGCAGGTCGCTGATCCTATCCTGTTCAATGGCTCAATCCGAGACATCTACTCTCGCCGACAACAGATCCAGTTCGGCGAACGGCTCCCTAGATCCGGTCATCTCTTCCAACCTGAAATTTCTTGTTTCTAATATCAAAAACGTCGTTTCTAATATCGACCTTACCAAGGTTCCGACACCATCACAATCGGTGACGGCAGTTCTGTGAGCATCGCCAACACAGGGGCGGGTCTCCTCCCGACCCCATCACGTAAGCTGCACTTATCAAAAATTCTTTACTCTCCCGCCATTCGTTATAATCTTATTTCCATTTCTCAACTTACAAAAGATAATGACATTACAATTACCTTTAATCCGTCTGGGTTCGATTTGAAGGATATGAAGACTCACAAAGTTCTGTTTCAAGGGCCATGTAACAATGGTCTTTACACCTTGCCATCAGATCATTCCACGGCAGAGAATACGGCGCTCACGGCAGCTCTTACAAAGGCGGAATCATGGCACAGGAAGCTAGGACATCCGAATAAGCACACTTTCGATTTAATTTCTAGCTGTAACCCAAGCCTTAATTTGGGAAAATCATTAAATACGTGTGCATTTTGTGCTATGCCTAAATGTCATAAAATGTCTTTTGAACTTTCCAAACAACAATCTACTACTTCGTTAGCTTTAATCCACTATGATGTTTGGGGACCTGCTCCCGTGATTTCGAATCAAGGTTTCAAATATTACGTAATTTTCGTTGATGACTTTTCTAGATTCACCTGGTTATTTCCATTGCGTATGAAATCCAAAGTTCTTGAAACATTTATTAATTTCAAGAAACAGGTTGAAACATATACAAACAAGAAAATTAAAATGATTCGAACCGATGGTGGAACCGAATATATGAATCATGCTTTCTCCAATTTTCTTCGTTCTAACGGAATCATTCATCAGGTCTCTTTCCCCTACACACCAGAGCAGAACGGGATCGCCGAGCGTAAGCATCGCCACATCACTGAGACAACTCGCACTCTACTGCACATGTCCTCTGCCCCTTACAGGTTTTGGCCGGATGCTGCACTTACAGCGAACTATCTTATCAACCGATTGCCATCTCCAACTCTCCACAATATTTCTCCGTTTGAAAATTTTCACAACACCAAACCAAACTACAGATTCCTGAGGACGTTCGGTTGTGAGTGCTATCCCCTCATACCCTCGCAGTTCCGACATAAATTTCAACCAAAAGCAACACCACATGTATTCCTAGGATATTCCGACATGTACAAAGGTTATAAGTGCCTTGACATAACAACAAACAAGATTACATTCTCCAGGCACGTCTCATTTAATGAAAGCAGCTTCCCGTTCTCTGTCAAGATTCTCAGCCATCCCAATGATCCCAACGACATTCCCCCGCTTCTGCTGACCCCTGCCTCCACGAATCGGCAGTATAAACCAACTCAGTCTACGCAAAAATGCCTTCCTAAATCCACCACAGGCAGTGTCGCCAGCTCCTCCCAGCAGATCATGACTTCCGGTACTCTTCCTTCGGGTAGCAGCTCTCCGCACCCCAGCACTCAAATTATTCCATCTCACCCAATGACCACCCGCAGCAAAACTGGATCACTTCGGCCATCAATTCGTCTGAATCTGCTGCATAAACAAACACCATCCATATATCCCATGGCTCCAACCTCTTATTCAGAAGCTGTTCAACACGCAGAATGGCGCGAAGCAATGGCCATGGAATTCTTGGCCTTGCAACAGCAAGGCACGTGGTCACTTACTCCTCCCTCGCCAAACGCATCGGTCTTAGGATGCAAATGGACATACAGACTAAAGCTTCATGCCGACGAGTCTATTGCCAAACACAAGGCTCGATTAGTAGCACAAGGAAACCATCAAGAATACGGGATCGACTACACTGAGACATTTAGTCCCGTTGCGAAGCTGCCAACAATTCGTGTATTATTGACTGTCGCACTCCACAACAACTGGCCGGTTCAACAACTCGACGTGGCCAATGCTTTTCTTCACGGAAACCTGTCAGAGACTGTTTATATGACTCAGCCAAAAGGATTTGAGGATACAAGTCACCCGAACCACGTATGCCGGCTCCATAAATCCATTTATGGATTAAAACAATCTCCGCGGCAGTGGTACAACACTTTTACTGAATTTCTCGGCACACCCGGGTTTGTCCATAGCCAGTCGGACCCTTCCCTTCTACTATACAGTCACGATAATACAACAGTCTTCCTACTTGTCTACGTCGACGACATACTAATTTCCGGCAACAATCAAGAAGTCATCAGTTCTATCCTCTCCAAACTAAGGGCCAAATTCTCTATGAAGCAGCTCGGCGAGGTTAGCGAATTTCTTGGTGTCAAAATAACTAAATTCTCACAAAAATTCTTTCTTTCACAGGAACAATATGCCACCAAAATCCTTCAAGAGGCGGATCTCCTGCAATGCAAACCGCTGGCTAATCCTACATGCACAAAACCACCGAATTTCTTTCCAGCCGATAAGCTGCTTCAGGACGGTCATCTATACTGACGTCTCTCAGGATCGTTACAATATCTAACAATAACTCGTCCCGACATTGCATTTAGCGTCAATCAGCTATCACAACATATGCACAATCCGCAACCTCAGGACATATATATGCTTAAACGCCTTCTCCGATACATCAAAGGTACGATCAATTTTGGTATTCCTATTACAAAATCTAACCTCATTCTTACTGCTTTTTCAGATGCCGACTGGGCCGGCGATCCGATATCCCGCAAATCCACCTCAGGTTTCTGCTCATTCTTGGGCGACACGATCATTTCGTGGACCGTCAAGAAACAAACTACGGTAGCCCGATCATCTACGGAGTCCGAATACCGATCACTCGCGGCATTAACAGCGGAGGTCATATGGCTTAGAAGACTACTTCAAGACTTCGGCATTCATCAGCATCTTCCAACCAAAATTTATTACGACAACACCTCGGCTATAGCTCTCGCCAACAATCCGGTCTTCCACGCACGCACGAAACATATAGAAATAGATCAAAGATTCGTAAGGGATCACATACAGCAGCAAAATATCTCAGTTCTGCCCATAAGCACTATTGATCAAGTGACGGACATTCTTACTAAGTCCCTCTCTACACCTCGCTTTCATACTCTAGGAAACAAGCTGACGGTTACTTACGACTGCCGGGGCGTATTAGAGTTAAATAAATAAATATTTGTATTTCAAATAAATAGCTGAGATGTAATTATTCGGTTGGTAACTCTCTGTAGAAAGTTCGGTCTAAATCCTATATATAGGAATGTACTTCTCTGTTAAATGGATGAATAATAATCTACGATCTCCTTTAATTCTTTCTTCCTCTTCCTTCTTGATCTTTGTTCTGCTCGTAAGTTTCTACAGCTTGTCCACCCAAATCCTTTATCATACAAAATTGTTTGCTGGTTTCCATGAAATTTTCAATCTTCAAAAAAAAATTCAAGACCACATTTGAAGGCAAAAAATCAGGGAACATATTAACACATTTGAGTGGATCTCTTTGTGGACTGAGCCCGTGCACAGATGCCCTAGATATTGACGAAATGAAAGCCTATGAAACTTGAAAAAGAGAGACGAACTCACATCACTCCTAAATCTTTGGTTGAATGGGGGATGCTGAAATCCTTGCCGGAGAGACGGACGGAGTGAGAGCGCCCGCGGGAAGGGAACAGCTCGCGGGAAGGAGATCTGTCCGACCGCCGATAACGGGGCTGGGAGCACGCGGGAAGTCGGCACAAGAGAGAACTACCGGAATAGAGCACGCGCGGGAAGGGTACAGCTCGCCAGTAGGTGGATTTCAGCGGGTGCTGTTCGACCGGGGGTGAGGCGATGTGAGGTTTGGAGGAGAAGGAGCGGTATATTTGATATTAAAATTTTGTAGATGATAAGAATGAATATTAAAATTTTAGAGGGTAATTATGTAAATAAAGTGTTATACAGTATGAATATAAATCCCCAAATTTTTTTCCCGCGAGGACTGATTACGTTCGGTCTTCTGACAAGCGGACAGCCAATCCCGAGACGCCATCTCACCCGAATGTACTGGGTCCCGATATTTTTGAGTGATGTGGCCTGTTTTTATTGGTGTCCGGACGAATCCGGACACTGGACACAATAATTTGCCGGTGACCAGAGGATTCACACTATGTATTTCACCTATCCTCCACCGAAGGACGAACCTGAACTATACGCAGCCCAACACAAAGGGGTTGTTTGGTATCGGATTTGTGCCTGAATTTAGCATGATTTAAGGTAAATCAAGCCAAACTGTTTTCGGAGGTCTAAATACGAAGCTAGCATAAATCCGATATTTATGGATTTACGACGTAAATCTGTATAAATCCACCTAAATCTAAATCCAATCGAGAGGTGAATTTACGGATTTAGAGAGTAGGATTTAGGGAAGAAGTGTGCGAAAGGGAGAAATATTAGTACCTTTGTAGCCCTAATCTCTCTGATTTGTGCTCGTCCTCGCTCAGCTGGCCATTTTCTTGCATCGGCTATGCTCCTCGACCGTAGTCGTGCGAGCAAGCGTTCGAAGAAATGACGATGAGGAAAAGCAATAGTAATGAAGAGCTAAGAAGAAACGACAATGAGAAAAAACAACATAACGAAGAAATGGAGAAGAGGAAGAAAACCTACACTAGCTCTAACTGAAATTAATCTAACTTAGTATTTTTTAAAAAATCAATTTAATCATTAATAATTAATTAGATAAAATAAATAATTAGTATCATGATTAATAGTATAATTAAATACTCTAATTTAGTTTAATTAAATAATTAGTAGTATAATAATAAAACAATACAATATTACAACATAACGAAGAAATGGAGAAGAGGAAGAAAACCTACACTAGCTCTAACTGAAATTAATCTAACTTAGTATTTTTTAAAAAATCAATTTAATCATTAATAATTAATTAGATAAAATAAATAATTAGTATCATGATTAATAGTATAATTAAATACTCTAATTTAGTTTAATTAAATAATTAGTAGTATAATAATAAAACAATACAATATTTAATTAATATATTTTAAAATTCAAATCATTAGTATTTATTAACAGTATAAATAATTAATTAGCAGTAGAATATTTAAGTGATTAATGATATAATTAATAGTATAATTATTGATTTATTGCCAAACAGTTTCTCAGGATTTAATAGAATTTAATATTTATCATACCAAACCGTTTTGAGGATTTAACAGCCTAAGGATTTATTAAATCTAGATTTACAAGATTTGTTAAATCCACTAAAGTTAAATCTAATCCAATATGAAACATACCCAAAAATAGTGAAGCACCGATACAGTGGAGTAATGGCGAACAGGCCACACCCTCCAGCAAAGCCGAACACCAACCCTCAGCCCTCCGCTGCAAACCTAAGCGCCGCCTACTATATTTTTCTATTGTTTTCAAAAGAAAATATTTATAACGGAAATCATTATTACTATTATAACGAAAATAATTATCATTATTGTAACTGAAATAATTATTATTGTTATAACGGAAATACTTATTGTTGTTGTAACGGAAATAATTATTATTGTAACGAAAATACTTGTTATTATTTTATGATATGATTTAGAAACGTTTAAATTAATCATCATAAAGTTTGTAATTAAAAAGGCATTCTTTTATGGTTTATATAAGGCCTTCTTGGTTATCATGAGAACATACCAATTTTTCTCTTCGTCATTCACTCTACCATACATATATTCAGAGCAAATATCTACATCACTCTGCCTGCTTCCCGCTGTGATTAATGCAGATCACCACGAAGAGTCTGTACGTTGAATTATGAGAGTTAGACCGTTATGTACCTTTGCACCTATGAGGAGCGGAAATCTAACTTTAAGAACTGTATGCTTCACACGCCTCGGCTTATTTATTTTGATAAGTCTTTAATTGCAATTGTTAACAGTCTATATATATATATATATATATATATATATGATATATATATAGTATATATATATAATAATATATATATATATATATAATATTATATATATATATATATATATATATATATATATTTGTTGCGTCCAGGCGTATTCCGCGCGGTAGAGAAATATAAAGTTTATCGTCTTAGCATTGTATGAAAATCCGGACACGCAATCAGATAAGGAGAGGGGTCTACCATTTATGAGACATTAAGATTTTTTACGTGGAAAACCCCTGTAAAAGGGAAAACCACGGGGCCTAGCCAGTTTGAACGAAATCCACTAGTTTTCTCAGTCGATTACAAATGAGGCCTTCCTTGGGAGAGCCTTAGCTTGATGTACATCTCATGAAGTACATTACATGATGTAAATACAAGAGCTACTATCGACTATTCGCTTTGTTAGAAGGACTGCAGTTGGCAGCGCGATCGTAGGTCAGGAGGACCATAGTCAGCTGGCGACGAAGGACTGTAGTCGGCGGGCGACGTACGCCAAGGAGGACCGTAGTCGGCTGGCGACGAGGTCGGAAGGACTGTAGTCTGACGACGAAGATCAATAGACAGCGTCATGTAGAATGTCCAGCAATGGAAGAAATTGCATCTTCGTAAGACGTCCAGTGAAGTTCTGATAACCGAAGTCCGGCGTCGGGTAAAAACTTGGCGGAGAGTGAAGGTTAGACGTCGGGTAGAAGTCCGACGTCTGTTGGTGGCAGAGGAGAAATCCAGCTTCACTTGGGCGGAGCTTTGGCGTTAAGAGGGAACTCTGTTGTTAATTGGAAAGGATTTCATCATCACGTGGAAGTTGTGCAGAATTCTGTGTTCTCCCGAATATCCGGCAGAGTTCCGGCGTCTTCAGGCGGCAGAAAAAGCTCCGGCGGTGGTCGAGGAGGTGAGGAATCTCCTTTTCCCCTTTCTCCTCTTCTTCTTCTCTCTCTTCACTTGACTCCCCTTGGTGTAGAATGAGGGCTCTATTTATAGTTTTTCTGGAGTGGCATAGCCTGTAAATAGGCGTGAGATCAAGGGCGAATTGGGAGTGTTTTGAATGGACGGCCGATATCGAATCCTTTGATCATGCACCGTTTGTTGGGCATTTGAAGGCCTTAATGATGTCATAATTTGGCAATCTTAGGCTCGTTGGATTCGTCTCGTCGAGCCGTTTGATTCGAGTATAAGCTCGTCAAAATCGGAGACCGTTTGGTGACTCAAATTGCGGTTTGAACCTTCCAACAGCACTTTGAGCCCTTGATTCGGACTCATTTGGGCTCGGATTGGGTTGATCTTGGTGTCGTTGGGTTCGTATTTTCAAGACGCTCAGTTTGACTGTAAGCTCGCTAAAATCGGAGTTCGGGTGCTCCCAAAATTAATTTTTGAAGTTTCCAACTAGCTTTTGCCTCGAGATTCGTCCCCGATCAAGATAATTTTTACATGCCGTATCAATATTAAAGTTAGAGTTTATGGATACTACAATGATTAGCACGGCTAGAATAATTCTCGACTTAACAAAAATTGAGCCTTTCTCGGGACAAAATTTTAATAGATGGCAAACAAAAGTTAAGTTTATCATTGATATTGCTAAAGTTGAGCATGTACTTACTTCATTGCCATCTTATATGGGAGCGGAAAATTATGATACCATTATAACTGATTGGAGTAATGCAAATAAGATTTGTAAGACAATTATTCTTCCCGCTTTATCAAATGAGTTATTTGATGTCTATTACAAAATTAAGTATGCTTCTGAAATTTAAAAAATATTGGAGAAGAAATATGTGCTAGAAAATGCAGAAACTAAAAGTATAATGTAGGAAATTTCTTAGTCTTTCATATGAATGACTCTAAGGAAATGTATGCTCATATATATGATTTTCATATTCTTATTAGCGAGCTTTTGAATGAAGGAATTAACTTACCATAATCTTTTGTCACTGCATCCTTGATTGAGAAACTTCATGAATCTTGGAAGGAATATAAAAATATAATGAAGCATAAGCGTAAGGATATGAGTTTACAGCATGTCATTATTGATATTAGAATTAAAGAGACTAACCTAAAAAAGACTAATTTAAAAAGGGTTAGAGATTTTACTTGTAATGCAAATTTGATACAATAGGGGAATAGAATAGAGAAAGTTAAAAAAAAAATCTCTACAAATAAAAACAAGGAAATAAAAATTTCAAAGTCAAAGGAAATGAACAAAAGAAGAAAAGTGCCTGTTTTATTTGTGAAAAATCAGGTCATTTTGCTAGACAATGCAGGAACATAAAATTGAATAACCAATCAAATGTCAACATTACAGAAACCAATGTTGTTATTATTGTTTTAATCTTAAAAATTAATCTTGTTGAAGGAAAAGCATGGGTCATAGATTCGGGAGCTACTCGTCATATATGTGTAAATAAAAATGCATTCTCCTCCTATACTAGTCTTGGTGAAGAAGAAGAACAAGTTTTTCATGGGAGATTCTAGTGTTGCAAAGGTTGTTGGAAAAGGAAATGTTAACATTAAGCTTACATCAGAAAAAAAAAAAAAAACATATTTCACTCTCTAATGTTTTGCTTGTGCCACAAATTATATATAATTTAGTTTATATATCCTTACTTGGAAAAGTTGGTGTTAAAGTTATTTTTTAGAGTGATAAAGTAGTATTAACAAAAAATGATAACTTTGTGGGAAAAGTTTATGTGAGAAATGGTCTATTCATGTTAAATGTTACCAATGCTATTAATAAAACTTATTCTTCTTTTGCTTACTTACTTGGGTGTATAGATTTATGACATAGTAGATTGGGGCATCTTAATTTTTTTTGTATTAAGAAAGTGCATGAATTAGGAATATTACAAAATGTATCTATTTCTAATTTTAACAAGTGTCCCATTTGTGTAGAGGCTAAATTAACTAAGAAAGTATATAAATATGTAATGAATAGAGAATCTGAATTTTTATCTTTAATTCATTCTGATTTAGGTGATATGAAAAATAATATATCTAAAGGTGGAAAGATGTATTATGTGATATTTATTGATGATTTTTCTACACACACACATACACACACATATATAATTAGAAATAAAGATGAGATAGAATCAAAATTCATGAAATATAAAGCTGAAGAAGAAAATAAGTTAGAAAAAAATCAAGAGACTTATAATAGACAGATGAGTAGAATATGACTCAAGAATTCTTAGTTCTTTTTGTGAAGCTAATGGTATTATTCATGAGGTAACTTCACCTTATTCACCTGAATCTAATGGTATAGTTGAATGAAAAAATAAAACCTCAAATGAAATGATGAATGCTATGTTCATTAGTTCAGGTGCTCCTGATTATTTATGGGGTGAAGCTATTTTATCTGCATGTCATTTATAAAATAGAATTATTTATAAAAATTCTAGAAAGTCAACCTTTGAATTTTGAGAGAATAGAATACCCAATCTAAAATATTAAAAAGTGTGGGGGTATCTTGCTAAGATTCTTCTACCATATCCTAAGAAAAGGAAATTGGGTTGAAGAACATGTGATTGTGTTTTCATAGGATATGCAGAAAATAGTACAACCTATAGATTTATGATTCTTAAGAGTGTTATTATAGAATCTAATACTATTATATAATCTAAAATTTTGAAGTTTTTTGAGGATATGTTTCCTTTGAAATTATCTATAGACAAATCTATATTAGTTGATCTTAATAATAGTAATACTCCTCTTTTAGAATCTAGAAGCAAAAAAATAAGAAAAAATTTTTGGAGACGACTTTTACACATTCTTATTAGATAATGATCCCCTAACTTTTCTGAAGCGATGTGTTCCTTATATGCTATTTTTGGAAGGAAGCCATTCAAGTTGAAATGGATTCTATTATTATGTCAAACCATACTTGGCAGATAATGGATTTACCTCCAGGAACTAAAACTATTGGATGTAAATGGATCTTTAGAAAAAAGCTCAAACCTTATGCATCAATTGAAATATATAAAGCTAGGTTGGTGGCTAAAGGATACACTCAAAAGAAAGATATGGATTTTTTTGATACTTATTCTCTTGTTGCTAAAGTTGCTTCTATTGAAACTTTTATTGTTTTATCTTCAATATTTAAATTACAAATTCATCAGATCGATGTGAAAACTGCATTCTTAAATGGAAATTTAGAAGAGGAAATATATATGGATCAACCACAAGATTTAATAGTACCTGGAACTGAAAAGAAAGTTTGTAAGTTCATTAAGTCTTTATATGGACTAAAAAAAGCTCCTAAAATGTGGCATGAGAAGCTTCATAATACATTAATATCTAATGATTAGAAGATTAATGAAGCTGATAAATGTATTTATTATAAATTTGATAGTTCAAAATCATGAGTAATTATTTGTATTTATGTAGATTATATGCTAATTTTTAGATATGATCTTTCTAAAATTGCAGAAACTAAATCTTTTGTTTCTTTAAAATTTGAGATGAAGGATTTAGGAGAAGCGGATGTAATATTAGGAATAAACACAAGAAAACGAATTGATGGAATTATAATTTCTCAATAACACTTTGTAGAAAAGATGTTGAGGAGATTTGGATATTTTTTATTCTATATCAGTTAGTACTCCTTATAATGCTAGCATACATCTAAGAAAAAATTTGGGCAAAAGTGTATCTCAATCTGAGTATGCTCAGATTATAAGTAGTCTTATGTATCTTATGAAACTTTACTAGGCTTGATATTACTTATGTTGTAAATAGGCTTAGTAGATATACTTATAATCCTAATAAAAATCATTGGACGGCTTAGTAGAATATTTAAATATCAAGTTCATAGTAATATTAAATTTCACTTAATTCCTATAAGTAAAGATTTTCTTATCTTAAAATATTGGTTCATAGTCCAAAAGACATCAATGTTTATACATTATATATTTTTCTATGAACAAACTCTTATTCTAGATTTTTCCTTTCTTTTAAAAATGTGGGGGTTTGTTATATTTTCAATGGTTTTTAAAAGAAAAATTTGTAACAAAAATAATTATTACTGTTATAATTGAAATAATTATTACTATTATAACGGAAATAATTATCACTATTGTAACTAAAATAATTATTACTGTTGTAACAAAAATACTTATTGTTGTAGTAATGGAAATAATTACTAGTGTAATAGAAATACTTATTGTTATTTTATGACATGATTTGAAAACATTTAAATTAATTATCATAAAGCTTGTAATTAAAATGACCTTCTTTTATGGTCTATATAAGGCATCCTTGGTTATGATGAAAACATACTAAATTTTTTCTTGATCATTCACTCCACCATACATATATTCAGAGTAAATATCTACATCGTTGTTCATATTTCTCGATGTGATTAGTGCAGATCACCGCAAAGAGTCCATTAAATTTTGGGAATTAGACCGTTGTGTACCTTTGCATCTAGGAGGAGCGAAAATCATACTTTAAAAACAGTGCTTCGCACGCCTCAGTCTATTTATTTGATAAGTCCTTCCCGTTGTCAAAATCCCAACTCTACAACCTCCACTTTTTATCGCCCCCAACTGCCGGCAAAGCGTCGCTACGGATCCTTCTTCCCCTGCTTCTTCTGGGTCGCCGTCACCCACCTCGCCCTTATCCTCCTCATTGCCATCGCCAGAGGCATCTTCTTCAATCTTCATTGTCTTCCATCCCCACCGCCCTGAATTCTCTATTTCCTCCCTCAATCTCTCCACCTCTAACCATCTCATCTCCCGGCTTGACATCACCATCACAGCACGGAATCCTAATCAGAAGATAATCATCCACTATGATCTGATCTTGATCTCGTTCACATCTAACAGTGCCGATATTGGCGATGGGTCTTTCGCGGCATTCGTGCAGAAGAAGAGCACGACGGTGTTGAAGACGATGGTCTCGATGTCTGGAGACAATGTGGATCTGTCGGCAGCGGTGGCTCTGAAGAAGAACAATATTGCATTAGAGATTGAATTGAATACGAAGGCTGGAATTAGTGTAGGGAAATTGAATACAAAGAAGGTGGGGATTTAAGTCTACTATGAGGGGATTGAGATCGCTAATTCCAAGAAGAAGAAGGCGCCTGCGCCATTCACGCCCAACACTAGCTGCATGGTAAAGCTCTCGATCAAGGTCTGGAAATGGACATTCTAAGATGCAGTTCGCTTAATTACTTCGAAATTTGTGACCTAATTCTTTAGTTGACGAATGAAATGGTTCTTTTGTAAATAGATAAGAATTTTGTATTATCACTTGTTCCTCAAGTTGATATTTTTGTTGGATTTTTCTTTATTAATGCTTAGATAAAATAGTAATTAATGCATTATGGAATATCACTCTTCATTATTTCTGAATCCTGAATCTAAAAATTTATCAACCATTTGAAAAAAAGTTATTAAGAATTATATTTGACACTCTATGTTAGTATCTATAATCTAGTATTATGAGAGTAATGCTCATGCAATATTTTATATGCTAGTTTGTTCAAAAATGTATTGTCTTGGGGTTCCTTAATTTAGATTTTCTTAAAAGTAAATTTTTTAGATAATTTTACTTAGATTTAATTTTATAAATAAGTGGTAAATATATAAATCTATTTAGTTAAATGCTTGTTTGTTGTGATTGTTTTATTTATTTGAGGTAAGATGGTGTTGTGTAATTATAGGTTATCATAAGTGATACATAGTAGCGCAACAATGTCTGGATGTGGAGTATCGTTTATTCTTATGTGTGGTGGACAGTTATCTTTAGATGATACATATGCACCAACATATGTATGGGGGAGTTACTATCCCTTGCAAGTGTCAATTAAGACAAACTTAGAGCAATTGAAGATTAGGGTCCTTAAAGCATTAAAATATGATATATCGAAGTACACAATGAGCTTGATTTATCATCTCCCCTTAGAGAATGAGTTCAAAGCTTCACCTTTGGAGGATGATGAGGTATGTGAGATGGTGTTATCACATGCAATTGGGCTTATACTTTAAGCGAAGGTTGAAGAAGTTAGTGCAACTAATTTAGTTACTGAGTAATTCATGTCCCAAGTGCAAGAGACATTTAGTTTCGAGGCACTAGTAGAAGGTGGTTTTGACAAATCTAGGTTTAATTTGAGCTGTAATATGCTAAGTAAGTTCTTCATCTAAGTGTGTATTAAATAAATTGTAATTTGTGCAGAATTGTAGCCTTTTACGTGATCAAGTGAAAGGCAAAGAAGTTGTTGGCAAGATGTTCCAGGAACTTCCGAGAGACCGTCGATCATTGTCGAAGATGGTTACAAAACCATGAGGACGTAACAAATGACACTGATTATGATGGTGATGATGATGTGCAAAATCGTGTGGATTAAGGGAATGTTGATATGAACACCGAGATACATTCATCCAATATTATTGTTACACAAATATCAATAATGGAGAAGGTATGACTGTAAATAATGAGTTTATTAAAACTTACTTGACCACCAGTAAATGGGATGAGGACATAACAAATGACACTTATTAAATTTGGGCAGCACGTCGAGCAAGAGTTCTCAATTTCAACAGAGTTGATGGAGGGTATGTGTTTCACTAAGAAAGAAGATATACAATTTTCATTATAGGGTTAGGAAATTATAAATAATATGGAGTGTCGTTGTTTCTTCAAACATATAGAAAATGATAGTGGTTTGTACTCAGAATGGTAGGTCGGACATTTCGTGTATATGACATCTGCATGCATGCATGGACAAACGTCTTTGAGGGATATAGAGAATATCTTCCATGAAGAACCAACATACATGTGCTACTCTAACTTTAGCAACAAGACACCAGCAATGTAATTCTTAATTCATAAGCTACTTCATATTTCCCAGTATTAAAAGGCATATGGACCTTAAGCCGAGGGAGATTGTAGGACAAATTGAAACTAAAGTTTAATATTAAAGTTTCTTATATGAAAGCTTGGGTTGCCAGAAGAAAAGCTATGAAGATATTGTTTGATAGTTGGGAGGAGTCTTATAAAAACTTAAATTTGTTCATGGATGATATTGTTTCTTCAATATATAATATAATGTGCGGGATACAATATTATGAGAATCATAAATTTGAAAAATTATTTTGGTCATTCGGCCCTTCGATAAGCGGGTGGACTTACTGTCATCAAGTTCTTAGCCTTGATGGGACGTTCCTATCAGGTAAATACCGAGGTACTTTACTCGCTACTGTGGGAATTGATGTGAATAATGGTTTGTACCCCCTGACCCTCGTGATTATAGAGTTAGAGTGTGTTGATTCATAGATGTAATTTTTGAGGCAAATGCATGAACTCATATAATTGTTCGAACCCACTCTAATTTATGTATTGTATCATACAGGCACACTGGTTTAGTGCATAATTGCCGTGAGATTTTTCTTAATACTGCACATTGCCACTGTCTACGCTACCTATGTGAAAACTTTAAAAATGTAGTGTGACGAATGGGTGTTGCTGACATTGTCTACATACCAGGCACTATGTGCACCACAACATTTCACTCCAAGCACTGATGTAATACCACATCTACATAAGAGGAAATATTAATGATTTGTATCATGTATTTTTTTGTTGCTTTAGTTTTATTATTATGTTACCATTATACTCCTTCAACATTGATTATGTAGTGCATATTTGCTGTACTTTGATGCCATTTTGATGCTAAATAAATTCGTACAAGAGTATTTTGAAGGCAAAAAATTTAAAAAACTAATAGCTTTCATACATTTTACCGAATAAAGTTAAATCACACCAAATTAACATTCATTGAAGAACAATTACAAATAATATTACAACCCGACATAACGAACTGGAGCATAATCTTACATATTACTAACCAGATAAATTAGGATATATTTTAGATTAAATAAGTACATCATCATAATCTTATATATTCCTAAGTAGACATTGCATGCGAGCTTAGAGCAGTGTTTGAGTTGGACAACCTTTGAAGTTGAACTCAGACTCTAGTTAAATATATTGCCAATATCCTTTTGTATAGAAATTCCTTCTTCTTTCCTTATTTAGCACATCCCATTAGCTTCTTGTAGGAATCTAAAAGCCATTCATCACGTACATGATGTCATTTATGATATATAATACAATGATCTATATCGACCTTCCAACGACCGCCTCAATTGTACCTTCTTTGTCAAAAGAGATTTCACAAATTTAGCCCTTAAGAAAATATAACAAAATCAGGTGCCCATCATGTTCACTGAACAACGTTATAGATATCTCCAACTCACATCTCGAAGATTATTACTTGCCCTATATATCTTTATTTTCATAACTTCATCATTCGTATGCCACAATAAGCTATCATCGTCTCCACCCCCCCACCCATATTTATTGATAATACAAAATGATTTGACAAGACAACTTTATAACTCATAGGCTATGAAAACTTCTTACAGCTTATAATTAATGAATTGTGATTACTCATTACAACTTCAAAGTTCAAGGCACATTAAATGTATAATCTTCTATAATACAACGGTAAAGTTATTCATCATCAATAATTCAAGTCACATTAAACTTAAAATTCTTTATAATACATCTATAAAATCATTTCTCACCCGCGGTTATATAAATTTAATTATTCGTACTTACATTTTTTTAAATTATTTATATATAAGTCGTCTGTTAATGACTTATCCTAAAATGTCGTCCATTAAACGAGCAACTTTGGCAAATTTAATTTTTTTTTTTCAATGGTTAATATGTTAATAAATTATTAAAGAATATTTAGTTAAAAAAATGTATTAGTTTCCCACAAATGATGTCAAATTACTACAAGCTAGAAAATTTATGGTGGTAGAATTTGTGTTTAATATCTTAGATTTGCATAAAGAGCTAACACGTACAAAGACAAGTTATAAGAGACTGGAATTTCATACGAGAAAGAAAAAACTCATAAGACCTCACCCAGTTAATTACAAATAAATCATTATTTAATTTTAAGTACAATAACCCTTCTTCTCAACAATTAAAAAGTTCGTTTATACAATTGAAAGTAATTGATTGTTTTTTGTTATAGGGACTACAAAGTTGTGTGCCAATAAATGGATAATTGAAGTCCAATAATAAATTGGATGTTAGTAGTCAAGGGATAATAATCAGGCGATAGAATTTAAGCAATAGTGGCTGCAATTATTATTGTTGATGAGAAAATGAGATATTATTTATACCATTTGAGAGAGATGAGATGTTTTGCTAAATTTAACCAGAATTTAAAACACTTTATCTAATAATTCATATTGAGCCTTGATATATCATAAAAACTTATCTTGATCGGGCACGAATCTCAAGGCAAATCAAGCCTGAAACTTCAAAAATTAAATCTGGGATCATCTGAACTCCAATTTCATCAAACTTACTATCAAACTGAGCGTCTCAAAAACATAAACCCAATGACACCAAATTTGACTCAATCCGAGCCCAAATGAGTCAAAATTAAAGACCCAAAACAATGTTGGAAGGTTTAAACCACAATTTGGATTATCAAACAATTTCCAAATATGATATGCTTATAGTCGAATCAAGCAGCTTGACGAGAGAAATCCAACGAGCCTAAGATCGCTAAATTCCGACATTGTTAAGACCTTCAAATGTCTGACGAACGGTACACGATCAAGGGATTCAATATCGGCCATCCATCCAAGCACTCCCCATTTACCACTGATCTCTCACCTATTTACGGGTCATGCCACTCCAGAAATCTATAAATAGCAGGGGGGGAGCAAGAAAAAGGATATGAGGGAAGAAACTCCTTCTCGACCACCGCTAGAATTCTACCCAACTTCCACGGGCCGTCGAAATTATGTCCAACTTCCACAGTGATGCAGAAGTTCCGCCTGACCTCCAAGGGACATCGGAATTCCGCCGACCTCCAAGTGACGTCAGAATTTCGCCCGACCTCTAGATGATGTCGGAGTTTCACCCGAACTCCAAGTGATGCCAGAGTTTCACCCGAATTCCAAGTGACGTCGGAGTTCTGCCCGAATACCAACTAACGTCGGAGTTCTCCTCGACCTCCAACTAACGTCGAACTTCTTCCCGACACCAGATCTCTGCTCGTCGCCAAGTTTCTATCTGACGTCGGACTTCTGCCTATTGTCGGACTTTCGCCGGACATCTATCCAACGCTGGATTTCTGTCCATTACTGGATTTATACTTGATGCCATCCTTCTGACCGCCGTTATCAAATAATAGCCCTTCTAACCTCCATCGCCCGTTGACTACGGTCCTTCTAACTTATGTCGTCCATCGACTACAGTCCTTCTGACCTTCGTCGCCCACCGATTATGGTCCTTCTGACTTATATCGCCCACCAACTACAATCCTTCTGATCCTTGTCACCCACCGATTACGGTCCTTCTGACTTACGTCGCCCGTCGACTACTGTCCTTCTGACTTACATCGCCCACCGACTACAGTCCTTCTGACCTCTATCATTAGCCAACAGTCCTTCCAACCTCTGTCGCCAGCCGACTACGGTCCTTCCAACCTCTATCACTCACAAACTACGGTCCTTCTGACCCGACGAACACATTAACAATGACTCTTGGTATTCACATCATGTAATGTACTCTATAAGATGTACATCAAGCTAAGGTCTTCCCCCAATGAAGGGTCTCATTTGTAATCAACTGCAATACTAGTGGATTCATTCAAACTGGTCTAGGCCCCGTGGTTTTTTTCCCCTTTTTAAGGAGTGTTCCATGTAAAAATATTCGTGTCTCATAAATGCTGCACCCTCTCTTTTTATATGTGTGTGTGCTGGATCTTCGTACAACGCTAAGACATTAAACTTTATATTTCTCTATCGCCGCGAACACTCCATGACACAATAAGCCCATTGATTATAAATCTTTCATTCATCATTTGCGTACCTTAATGATATCAAAATTGAATAATCTTGAGCTCATTGATTCTTTTTTCTCATTAAGTTGCTTTATTTGATTATAGATACACAAGATTTAGAGACATCTTGGTTCTTCGGTTAAAACTACAAAGTTTTAAAGTACATTTCAAGTGCACATTTGTAGTCAGATCGGATCACTTATGGTGTCATTAGACTCGTCTCATCAAGACATTGAGTTCAACTATAAATTTGCTGAAATTAGAGCTGTCACGTGATCCTAAATTTAATTTAAAAAAATGTTCAATTCGAATTAATACTAAAGTTTTTATGTCACCAATAATTTCAAATCCAACAAAAATGGTATGATTTAGGTTTTGTATTAATGGGATTGCCCATCTAGATTTAGTTGGTGAGTTTTTTTTTTTTGGGAAATTTTGGGGCAAAAGCCCATCTATTAACTAAGAAAAATTACAGGAAAAGAAAAGTCATCCCCAAACAAAAGCAGGGAAGGGAAAAAGCTAAAATTACAACAACTAAGAAAAGAAATAAAAACCTATACCACCTGAATACACCAACCAATGAAACCAACAAAACTGTGGTATACAAAATTTGATCAGGACTCAGGCATAAGCTGCAGCAAGTACGAGAGGGAATTGAACTTCGAAATGGTTAGATTGAAACCCCTGGTTTCCAAAAAGACCCTCCAAGGGGTGTTGCTGCAGCGATCATCATTGTCCTGCAAAACTGTCTGAAATAACGAAAAAAACATTCTTCCTGGTTGTCGTAGAGGCCATCCAGGACGAAACCAGCAGCAGAAAAATGCCCAGTAGTATTTAGCAAGTTCCAGTTCCAGCACAAACATAATTGTCAAGAGTAACAGTTCCGAAACAACCAAAAGCCAAAAAGAAACGGCATCCAAAAGACATTCCGCCTGAAGGAATTCCAGTTAACCCAAAAGATGCAAAAAGTCGTGACCATTTTTCCATTTCCCCATCTTAGCAAGAACAGCTTTTTTAATCTTTCTAACCACAGTAGTGTGGCATTCAATGATATTTCCAAAAATTCTGTCATTACGAGCTCGTCAAATGTAGTAAATAGCAGAATTCACTAATAGGCAACAGAAATTCAAAATTTCAATAGTGTCCGAGATGTCCTCAATAAATTCAAAGAGCTGATAGAGGTTCGGACGGAGAAGCAGGGTTTGAGATTGAGAAATCATAGCATTTAAGATCTCAAAAGATAAATCACACTTTTAGATTCTCTACCCTCATGGCAGAAGATACAATGAGGATTAACTTTAATGCCATGCCTAAGAAGAAGGTCTGGCATTTTTAACCCATTCTTAACTGCAAGCCAACTAAAATCAGAATATCTGATATCAGAATGCTTATGCCAAACAAAACGATGTCATCTCACCACCGGATAATGCATGAAAAATTCTTTCCGGAATATATTATTTGTTACTTTCTCAAGATTAAACCAAAGGCCGTTATCAGCATTTCTAATAGGAACAGAAGCTATAATACTCTTTAAAGCAGAGGGCCAGTAGTTCGGTAGATCCCAGTTACCATTCAGCAAAATGTAAGAAACAGACTCCCTGTTAAGGCAATCCAGCCAGCTACAGTTAGAATTAGAATCCACAAAATCCATGAGGGATTTGCCAAGGCACCAGGGGTCCTAGAGAAGGGAGTGGTGGCAGTTAGGATGAATCCTAAGCTGCAGACAATGCTTGATTTGCTGAGAAATCAAACAAAGGTTGTTCCAGAATTGTGATCTGCGCTTGTTATTAGTGAACCAGAAGGAATTGTATAGATTGCGCCAGCAGGTGAACAGAAGATTGCTACCATTTAAGAATCTCCAAATGAGAGAGCAGCTGAAGGTATAAGAAAGTGAATCAAGAGAGGGAAGCCCAATACCACCATTGATTTTTGGAATGCATGTGTCTTTCCAGGCAATCAGACGGAGTTTCTTGACAGCAATGTCACGGGAGTAGAGGAATATAGAGCAAATTTTATTCAAAGCTTTGAAACATTGCTTTGGTAAAATGGATCCCCTAATCTAGTAAGCAATAGAGTTGAAAATAGTGTATCTTAAAAATTGAATTCTACCCCCAAAGGAGAGAGCTTTGGCCTTCCAACCCTCTAAGGCCTTAGAGATTTTGGAGATGAGAGGCTGCAAATAAAAAAAGGTAAATTTTTTCAGGTGGATGGGGAGACCAAAATATTTTATGGGTCAAGTGGTTTGCTGAATATTGATGATGTCACAGACGGCCTCACTCAAGTGACAGTTCTTAGAAAAAAGAATAGTGCTTTTAGCAGGGTTAACTATCAAACCAGAGTTGTCAGCAAACCGCTTCAGGATTTCCATGAGACAAGAAGCCTCATTCAAATTGGACTTAGAGAACACCAATAAATCATCAGCATATAAGAGATGGGTAAAAGAAGAGCTACCCAAATTAATACCCAAAAAGTTCTGAGTATTCAAAGCTTCCTCAAAAATGGCAGAAAGATCGTCCATAGCCACCGTGAACAAGTAGGGAGAGAGAGGGCAACCTTGTCTCAAGCCTGAGGATGAACTTAAAAATCCTTCAAGTGACCCGTTAATGGCAACAGAAAAGTAAATGTCAGAGATGCAAGATTTAATCCAATAAATGAAAACAGGAGGGAAACCTTTAACTTGGAGCCGCTGAAGAAGGAAATCCTTAGAAATAGTGTCGAAGGCCTTGTGAATGTCAAATTTGGCACATAAGTACTTTTCTTTGGGGGAAGAGTTGAATTTACCCAAAATTTCTGAGGCCAGAATAATATTATCAGTAATAATTCTTTGATTGATGAAGCCAGCTTGCGAAGGGTGAATAATATGAGGCATAACAATTTTCATCCGATTGGCCAACAATTTTGCAATAATTTTGTAAAAGGAGTTGCACAATGAGATGGGCCTGTAATCATTAACATAAGTGGCATGAGGATGCTTTGGAATAAGAGCAATTGCGGTATTCTTAGCTTGCCTTGGCATGAAGGAGGTGGAAAAAAAGGAAAGAACAGCTTTACAGATCTAATTTCCAAGGGAATTCCAAGTGGCCTTATAGAATTCAAAGGTGAAGCCGTCCGACCCAGGTGTTGCAGTAGTAGGTGCAGAAAAAATGACATTTTTAATCTCTTCCACAGTGAAAGGAGCAATAAGTCCATCAACTAAATCAGTAGGAATAGAATTTCCAGGAGGTAAACAATCAATCCCAATGGGGGGAGCCCCATTGAAAAGTTGTTGGAAGTGATTAATAAAGGCAGAAGAAATACCATAAATGGTGTCATAAAGCACACCATCCACCTTGATCCCTCTAATCTGATTGGAAATGTGCCTACTATTAATGTTGGTGTAAATAAACTTCAAGTCATCCTCACCATCTTTGAGCCATCTAGCTCTACTTCTTTGAGAAATCCAGTCAACCCATCTAGCTTTGTTATCAGAAAGTTCAGAGTTGATAAACTTGAGTCTAGCATTAAGAGCATAGTTCAAAGGGTCATTTTGGAGGATGGAAAGAATTTCAATTTGAGCCTGAGAGAGGGACTCCATCTCATCTCTAATATAGTTGGAAGAGTTCAAATTATTATGCTTTAAGTGGCCTTTTAGCTCACGAAGTTTATGGTAGTGGTCACAGATAGGACTACCAGAAGCAGGACGGGTGAAAACCTCCAAAACATTCTTCCAAAAAGTAGGCAAAGTATTCCAGAAGTTCTTATACATAAAATAGTGTTTTTTGGTGGAAGGGGAATCCAAGTGGAGAATAATAGGGCAATGATCAGAGATATCGGGGTCACTGACAATATAGAAGGAGTTGGGAAAAGAAGACAACCAAGCCTCATTGATAAAGGCTCTATCAAGCTTAATATGAATTGGGTCATCTAATCTGTGGTTAAACCAGGTGAAGTAATGACCAACCGAGGCTAATTCAAAGATACCCGAATTGTAAACAAAATTGTTGAGCTCGCCCAATTTGCTATGAGAGAGAGGAAGACCCACAGCTTTATCCGTAAAGAATCTACAACAATTAAAATCTCCTCAAATAGCACACGGCAGAGTAGTGTTGCTGACCAGAGAAGTAATCGTATTACAAAGCAGTTGTCTTTCGACAATAGAGTTAGAGGCATAGATGACAGAGATGCAGCAAATATCCATATTCTCAGCTTGAATTACACCATGAATAACTTGGCTAGAGGTAAATAAAGGCCTAAAATTAACCTTTTGAGCATTCCACTTCACCCAAATATGACTAGGAGCAGAGTAAGAGAAATTGTTATAAGATCCCTCAATAGGGAAAACCATGTGAGAGTTAAAAAACCAGTCGTCCATGACTGCAGTAGCTGAAATTTTTGCTTCCAGAATAAACAGCAAATCTAATGTAAACTTATTCACCAAAGACTTGCAAGACATAACTTTAGAGGCATTATTGAACCCTCTAATGTTCCAGGAAGCCATACGGGGCAGGGTCATTTATTCTTATGTTTGGAGTTGTTAGCCTTTTTGGCTTGCTTGCTTCTTGTGTTTTTTCGGCTGTGAATTTCATTAGCGGAGTCATTGCTGAAGCTGGAGCTCTGAGTAGGATTGTTCTCAGAGGAAAGCAGGGAAGAGGGGGGGAGGGGGTAAGGTAGAAGTGTTCTGGTTCATGATAGGAGACTGGTCATTAGGCATGATCTTTGGTTGAGAAGGAGGAGGCTGTGGTGGGGGATTTGAGGAGGAGGTGGATGGGTCCTGTTGATCTGCAAGAAGATCAAATTTATTATTTATAGTTAGGCTGACCTGCTTAAGAGCAGCATGAGTCGAGATCGTCTTAGAGGATGAGGGGATGTCAGCAAGAAGGACATCACCCGGAGGTGCAGTTGGGGAGTTTGAATGGCGTATGCGTTTGGAGGAGGAGAGAGGGGCTGTTAAGAGGGGGTGGGGGGGGGGGGGGGGGGGGGTGCGGGGAGCTAGCCGTAGGGGTGCCAAACATCAAAAGGAGGACGGGTTGGGGGAGATTTATACTAAGTTGACAAGAGGGAAGAGGTAGCTTTTCGAGGTTTACGACTCGAACTTCAACCTCTAGAAGAGGAAGGCATAGTAGTAGGAGGAGTGGAATTGGGGTTTTTTGGGCATTGGGGAGGGCCATGGTAAATGGAACTACAGAAGGAGCATGGTGTAGGCTTCCAGTCATAGAGAACAGAGAGGGGAGTTACTTTACCATCCACAGAAATGAAATTTTCATCAGGTAAAAGGGCAGAGCACGAAACCTGAACACAAACACGGGCAAATGTCAACCTGGTTTTTGCTGGCGTGAAGGCATCCATCGCCAATGGCACACCCGCAAAGCTAGCGATTTTTTAGATCCCTTCCGGAGTCCAACAGGATAGCGGAAGGTTTTTTATCTTTATCCAGAAGGGGATCGAGGCGAACTCTTCATGCTTCGGGATGAAATCCGGAGACCATTTTTGGAGAATAAATGGTTTCCCAAAGAAGAACCACGGACCTCAAGACCAGGCCATGTCATAGTCTTCAGGGGATGAAAACTTCAGCAGGAAGAAGCCGTCGTCAAGGGTAAGAAGAGATAGCTCCCCTTTCAGCTTCCAAGTGTGTTTGATCACCGCAAGGAGTGCTTCGTAAAAAGGCCTTCTTCCAATAGAGTATCCAACCAAGGATAGGTTCCATTTCGGAGCTCCAGCATCAAACTGGGTTTTGGTGAAATGGGCAATAAAATTTTTTGTGGGGTGGTGAGCAAGGGAGTTGGAGAAGTCATGGGAGACGGGAGTTTGTGAAGAGAGTAACAGCTTCCAATGAAGAAGGTCCTTGGAAAGGGAAGCCAAGGGGGAGGAGGAGTTGGGTAGAGGGGGAAAAGCGGAGGAGGAGGACATCCCTGCAGCGGAGTCCTTCTCAGGCGGCGGAAAGGAGAAGGAAAAAAAATGCGCGATGAGCAAACCCTAGCAGAGCTTCTCACTCTATCTCTAAACCCGCCCGAGTGTTACTACCTTTAAATATCTTGATCATCATGTGAAGAGCAAGTAACCATCACGCTCATGAACGGGCACTCATTGATGCCTTCATGTATGACAAGGAGTGCATGACGTGTGATTAATGTTTTTCTCTAGACTTTTATGATTTTTTTTTTAGACTTTTATGATAAATGCATTATGTAATTTATAACTTTTATTATAAATTTAAACTTCCAATCAATAAATTAAAATGGATTAGGTGTAAAGTCTAATTAAATTTTTTAAAATTTAATTTACATTGATTTTTTTTTTTTTTTTTTGTTTTTTTTTCAAGCTTTTTT
>NW_021319184.1:318498-365304 GCF_001605985.2 Dendrobium catenatum
GGGCCGCGCGCGTGCGACAACTAGCAGGTTGGCGTGGTGCCAGCTTGGGCAGCGCGCGCGGGAGGCAGGTGGCAGGCAGGGGCAGGCGGTAGTTCAATTTAAACGGGTTTTCAGGTTGACCCGGAAACCCGTCGGGTCAACCCGAACCCGACCACTTTTTCAAACGGGTCAAATCCAGGAACCTGAACCCGACCCGTTTTTTAAATCTGGTCGTGTCCAACCCAAATTTTTCAGGTCGGATTTTTATGTCGTGTCAAATATTGACACCACTAATGGAACTTATCCTAATAAAACTTTGGTTAGGACAAAAAGTAAATATCTTTGTAGACTATTTAAATATGTAAAATTAGCGTCTTAAATTCTTGTCAAGCACTAAAATTATTATAAATTTCAACAAGCACTTAGGTTTCGTTTGGGACAGTTTTCTTACTGCTTTATAAAATAATTTTTTAGCACACAAAAAATTTGAACTAAAAGTTTGTATACTAAAAACTGTTTAAAAAAATAATAAAAAAATTGTCCCAAACGAAACATTAGAACCCATTTAACTTGACTTTTTCTCCTATTTTTATAGGAGAAATTGCTAACCAAAAGTAGATAGATGTTAAGATAATTTTCTGTCATCTATTATATGAGTAATTATCCACCCAAAATGATGATATAAAATTCCTAATCAGTTGTTAATACATTTTAAAAGTTCATAAAAATTCAAAATATCCTTAAATTCGTGCTCTTCAATTTCATTTTATATAGTATAGTTATTGATAATAAATATGATGACTGATTACATAAATAAATTAATATAATTTGCTTATTCTTGAAAGTATTTACGTTGACTACATTAAATGTTCATTCTGTTATATAAATATTCTTTTCAGTTATTAATACAAATTTCTGCCAAAACATTTCTTTATTTTCTTATCAGATAAAATAACTTCACATTATTTTTTATCAAATTATAATTTCTGTAGGATATGCACCATAAATGCAACCAAGCAATTTCAATTATTATATTAATATCAGAGGATCCTTCGAGTTGATTTCCTACCTCTCAACAAACAATGCTAGGAAAAATAATATTTGAATAATATTTTATCCTATCTGTTACATTTGGGACAACTTTAAATTATTATTATTATTGATACTTCATCAAAAAATTATCTTGATCGGGCACGAATCTCGATGCAAAATCATGCTGGAAGCTTGCGAAATTAAAATTGGGATCATTTGAACTCTGATTTCAGCAAACTTACAATCAAACTGAATGTCTTAGAAATATGAACCCGACGACACAAAATTCAACTCAATCTGAGCCCAAATGAGTCCAAATCAATGACCTGAAGCGCTGTTGGAAGGTTCAAACCACAATTTGGATTACCAAATGGTTTCCAAACATTATGTGCTTATAATCGAATCGAGCGGCTCAACGAGACAAATCCAACGAGCCCAAGATCGCTGAATTCAGACATCATTAAGTCCTTCAATTGTCTGACAAATGGTACACGATCAAGGGATTCAATATCAATCGTCCATCCAACCACTCCCCATTTACCCTTGATCTCTCACATATTTATGGGGTCATGCCACTCTAGAAATCTATAAATAGACCGCTCATTTCTCTTGAAAATGGGGGGCTCCAAGCAAGAAGAGAAGACGAGAAGAGAAGGAAGAAGCTCATCCTCGACCATCGCTTGAGTTCCGCCAGACCACCGTCTAACGTCGTTGCCCATCCAGACCACCACTGGAGGCCCTCACCTCCGCCGAACCATCGCACGACATTGTTGCTCCTCTGAACCACCACTTGAGACCCTCACCCTCGCCGGACCACCACTTGAGGTCCTCACCTCCATCGAACCACCACTTGAGGGTCTCTCCTCTGCCAGACCACCGCTTGACGTCGTTGCTCGCCAGACCACCAGCTAAGGCCAAGACTTCTGTCGGACCACCACTTGAGGTCCTCTCCTCAACCGAATCATCACTTGAGGCCCTCACCTCCACCGGACCACCACTTGAGAACCTCTCCTCCGCCAGACCACCGCCTGACATCGTTGCTCCGTCAGACCACCACCTAAGGCCCGGACTTCTGTCAAACCACCACTTGAGGCTCGGATTTCTGTCGGACCACCACTTCAGGCCCGAACTTCAGCCGGACCACCACTTAAGGCCCGGACTTCCACCGAATCACCACTGGAGGCCCGGACTTCTACCGGGCCACCACCTGAGGCCCAGACTTCCGTCGGATAACCACTAACCTGAGGCCCAGACTTATGTCGAACCATCACCTGAGGCCCAAACTTCTGTCGGGCCACCACCTAATACTTAGAGTTCCACCATAGTACTGACCTACTACAATGATATTTCTGACCCCAATCTCCAGCCAACTATGGTCTTTTAGACTCCTCTCCTGCCGACTATGGTCCTTCTGGCCTCCGTCGCCTACTACGGTCTTCCAACCTACATCGCTAGACAACAGTCTTTCTTATATTAATCTCTTGCATACTACGGTCTTTCTAACCTCCTTCGCCTATTATGATCCTTCCGACCTCCATCACCAGACAATGGTCTTTCTGATCCCAGTCTCCTGCCAACTATGATCTTTTGGACCCATGTTTCCTACCGACTATGGTTCTTCTGACATCTATCACCTACTATGGTCCTTCCGATCTCCATCACCAGACAACGATCTTTCCAACATCCATCCTATCGACTATGATCATGCCGATCAAACAAACATTTCTATATTGTAACTCCCACCATGTAATGCGTTCTATATGATGTATATTTGTACCATCAAGCCAATGCCTTCTCCCAAGGAAGGGCCTCATTTGTAATTGACTGCAAATACTAGTGGATTCATCAAAACTGAGCCATACCCCATGTTTTTTCCCTATTTTTAGAGGTATCTATATAAAAACTCTGGTGTCTCTTATGAACGCTACACCTTATCTCTTATCTGATTGTGCTGGATCTTCGTACAACATTAAGACGTTAAATTATTTATTTCTCTACCGCCGCGAATACTCCAGGACACAACAATTATTATTATTATTAAATTCAAAAAAAATTATACTAAAAAGTAACTTTATAAAACAGTAAAAAAAAATTTCCAAATAAAATTTAAATTTATGTCAACAAAAAATGCATTTGAGATTATGACAAAATATCTATAGTATATTTAAAAAGAATTCATCACATTCACATTTATTATATCAATATTGCGAATCTCTACCCTTCACATAAATTTGTTACATTTTCATTTTATTTTCCAAATTATTATAAATATGTTTTATTAATAGTTTACATTAAAATTAAAACTAATATAAATAATGCAAATTTTAATTCCCTTTAAGAAGTAAAGTAATCAAATTCATAATTTGGACTTCTACAAAACCTTGCAAACAGAAATATATTGCGCCACCTTTATACAAATTTTGTCCAATACAGGTACCCGACAAAAATCTTTTTTTATTGGCTTAGCAACCATTTGATTTGCTAAAATATAGACTGAAGAATAAAATAAAACAATTTTTAAAAATATAATATATTTTTTCTAATTAATTCAATGAGTATAAAACAATTTTTTGATTGAAGTAAAATAAATGCAATAGAAAACCCAAAATAAACGAGCAAAGGAGAGACGGCGACAATTGATGATGATGACTGACAATGACAATCGATAACGATGACAACCGGCGATGGCCATCAGCGATGAAAAATGGTGACCAATGAAAACAAAATTGTAAATAGACACCTTACAACAATTATAATAAAAAATTTACAATATATTTAAAAATCAATTAAATCTAACAAATTTTTAAATACATTAAAATTAAAGTTAAAAGTACAGTTCAAATGAGTAAATTTTACTTTGATAATTCTTTCACTCCAAACTAAACATCAAAATTTTCAAAAACACCCTACTGAAAATAATTTACACTTCTTTTACTTCAAAGCAAACAATCCCCTTAAGATAATAATGAAACATAATCTAAACCATAACCAAATAAGAATAAATGACGCCTTTTGAGGATGAATTATTCTATGCGGACATCAGACAGGAGAACCGTCCGGTGTTCTCTCTGTCTAGAATAAAAGCGCAACATTGTAACAGCTGCACTAGTATTGTAGACAGAAAAAACAGAATAGTTCTCTTTGTTTGACGTCTGCACAGAATAATTTCTCTCTTTTGAGAGCAACTACAGCCTAGCCAAATAAAGATTAACGACAAAAGCTGCACCCAAAATCCCCAAACGAAACGAATCGGTTCAAATCGATCTCAAAAGAAATCTTTTATTTGCTTTACATGCAACCCATCGTACCATTTTGCCATTCAAAGTTCAAAGTACTCAAAACGAGTAAAATAGATTTCAAGAAATTGTTCTTCATAATCTTCTCATCAACGTCAAAAACTTCCATGGCATTCATTGGGTCCAATTTGCTTAACGAGAAGTTGGTAAATCTTCTCCATATTCTTACATGCAATGATTTAACTTAGAAAAATACAACATGAAAACCGAACCCATGAAGAATAATAAGCATCTCAAGCAATTTTTTTCAGTTAAAACATCACAATTCCCACAATTCTCCAGTTCAGAAAAAAAAAATGTCATTCGAAAGTAAAAGAGAAAGTACGAGGACTATCAAATGGATTACCAGAAAACTAGTTAGAACAAGTTCCTATCATGAAGAGCAAACGATAATTAGGGTTGCTGTGGCTTTTAAGCGCACAATAATTAGAGACTGATCGATCAGGTCTTGGGAGCGCAGGTGAGGATATGGGACTTGAACTTCTCCAGCTCCTCCAGAACTTCCTCTTCCGGCCTGTAAATTAAGTCGCTCATGCGCCATATCTGCATCAATATGATGATTTCAAACTTTAAAAAAAAATAATGGTTTCAAACAAAGAAAAAGGCAAAGCAATGTTGAGCTGGAGAACAACATGGAGAGCGATCATCAAATTTGCTTAACGAGAAATTGTTTTTCTTGGTTTGTTTTGGCTTTTTGCTTTTGTTTTAATAGATGAAATAAAAATCTACTTGGTATTTTTTATTTTTTTTATAATAGGTTCATGAGACTGATCTCTATGATGAGGACGTGCTGTAGCAGAGGTCGAGAATGCTGAATGAAGCTCAGATATAGATCTCACGCTCATGAACATTCGAGGATGCCCAGGGGCGGATCCAGCTTAATTTTCAGGAGGGAGGTGGGGGGGCTTATAAGTAAAGGTGTAGACTGTAGAGGTTTTTTTTTCATAAATAATCTTATAATCAAAATTTGTTATGAGGACTCTATCTTTCAACCCCTATTTGTTCATTGTTGTACGCTTCGCAGATATGTTGGGGGTCCAAGGGGGCAGCGTCCCCTGGCGGGGTTTGACCTGGAAGGTCAAGGGGCAGTGCCACTGTGGGGGTTTCCAGAACAAATTTTAGTTGTAAGGATATTTTTAGATTCTCTTTACTATTTCTCTTTGTATTTGGTTCATCGTTCCTTAACAATAACATCTATACACAATGTGTTTAATTATGTTGGGGCAATTGCCTAAAGAGCATAGTATTTTAAAACTTTTAGGGGGGGCAATTGTCTAAAAACCCTTGTAATAAAGACTAAAAAATACATGGATGGAGACAAATTACCTAAAGAATCATATAATAAAAAAAAAAATTTATTTTTTCGGGAGGGAAATTGCTCCTCTAGGCTTAAGGTGGATCCACCCATGAGGATGCCAGACAAAGAGATGGAAGATGAGGGGAAGAGTTCAAGAATGATCTCATGCTAGGCATCGATGGAGCTTGGAGCTCAGATCTCCCACATAAGTTGGAGCTCGTTGGATGTATGTCAAGCTCCTGGGTGGAGGATACCGGACAAAGGATGCTCAGGAAGGAAGAAGCATAGGAGCTCGAGCACAGAGGAAGCTTGGGAACTCAGAAAATAACATGATTTGTTAAAAAAAAAAAACAGAAAACACCTATTAAACATATTTTATCTAAATTTTCTAAAACCAAAAAGATAAATTAATACCAAACAGATATGGTAAGATTTATTTAGGTCTAATAATATATTTGATACTTCACATTGAATAAAACCAACTACTGTAAGTCTGTAATACTACCACTGGGGAATAATAAATCACCGAGTAACAGCCATGGCATGCTTTAACACAAGTTTATGTAAAATTAAATATTGCAATCTACCGGGTATATTTTTGTTAATCAAGAAAGGATTATCAGTTACCTGCAGTGTTCCACCGCCACCAGTGCTCTGACAGTCATCAGATACGCTAACAATGGTCCATGGATCAGATGCATTCCAATGAAAATCAACCACTTTATCTCTGCACAGTTCGATGGGAAGTTTTGAAAGAATTATAATAAAATTTCGAAGAAAAAGAATAACCATACAATTTAAAATAATATTTATGAATATATGTTCTGGAAGTATAAAAAAAATATTGAAAATAAAGAAGTTACGATTAGAGAAGAAATTAAAAAGTAAATTCTGAACTTTTTTTCAAAATAGTTTGTGAAGAGATGCAAATTGTAATTTTAAATCTGAATTAAAATTTGTGGCTACTGAATTAAAGAATGCTACAAAAATTTAGTTTTGGAAGATCATGCACAAGTAAAAAAAGACCGGTAAGGTGAAAAGAATATATCACATCAATGATTAACATTAATCATTAAGTTATGGAGATGAAACTATAAGATATTAAAATTCAAACATCTATATGCTATTTACAAATATGATAGCTTTAATAGGAGAGACATTCTAAAACAAGAAAAAAATAATAACAGATGAAAAATAGTATACCAATGATTGAGAAAATGCATGTTTAAAAAATTTAAAACAAATATTTATTACTAACAGTTGGAAGATCACATTAATAGCTAAGTGCAATAATATGTTGAATCTATCACACAAATACAAAAGAATGACAAATGCGGCCATAAGTTTTTTAGTTAACTCTATGTAGGTAAAATGGAAAAGTATCTCATGAGTACTTTATAATAAGAAAATATCTAAATATTCGAAAGTAAATTTTATAATCCTAAAGTAAAATCAAGTATGAGAGTTTTAGAAAAGAAAGGAATTAATAATGTTTATATTCAAGTCATTAAGGATATGTATTTAGGAGCTATTACTCGTATTCAAACTGACCAAGTATTTTTCTATTTCAATTGTATTACATCAAGGATCAGCTTTAAGCCCATATCTTTTTTACTTCAGTCATTGATGTTCTTACTAGACATTTGTAAGAGGATGTACCCTGGTTTATGGTTTTTGTTGATGATGTTCTTCTTATTGATAAGACTAATGCAAAATATTATTAATATCTCATGTAAATTTAATATGAATGAATGGACACATAAAACCAGCAAAATAGTTGTGTAAAGCTACTGCAATGATGATGATCAGCTCATTCTGCTTTGATTTCAATAGAGATAGCCACAATGTGGACATCTGACCATTCCACAAGGGTATGTTCTCTGCCAAGTATGCGTACTGTGTTTGTTTTCTGGTAATTCTGAGGGGGCGGGTTCATGGCTAGATCTTTGCAAGAGAATCAGCAGAGGCTCATACTTTCGTGCATGTAAGTGAATTTGTGGTCGATCTAATACCACCAAACCATCAATCCCAGGGTATTCAAGTGCATTGAAAACAAGTATCCTCCAGGTAATCTAGAAGTGACAAGACCTAATTATAAGGGCTGCCTTTTACCAGGCCATATTCTATTCTTATTAGTCTACCAAAACCATGTAAAACTATAATTTGTTCTGTTCTATTTGATTTTCAGTTTCAGTCCAAATAATGAAAGTGCACTTTGCTCACGTTTTATATTTTGTGGATAAATTTATATGCTAGTATTCATCAAACTAAATCAAATGTGCACACAGTTTGGATACAGTTGGGATAAGGCTAATGATGACGATAATTATTTGTGTACGTGCATGCAAGTACAAATGGAGATGTCTAAGAATAGATGATGTAGAACAAGAATGTGAAGACTTGCATTATGAAATTAAACACAAGTTGAATTTAAAATCAACAAGTTATTAATCATGGGGATGCGTACAAACAAGATTCAAAACAAGTAAGAAAGGCATTCCACAAATAGCAATTCACCACAACCAAAGTTCTAGAATTCAAGAAGGACAAATCAAATCAATAACTTAGCTAGCATGGGTTTGGCAAAAAAGATCCAACATTTAAATAAGATTAAGCACTACAAGAACCATGCACTCAATGATTTAAGAAGCCAACGCATTTAAATTAACATGAAAATAGTGATGCCATAGTGAATTGGACTTCAAACATATCTACTTAAATGTATGAAGTAAGAATAGGACTAGGTATTTGCGTCATAGGGAAGCTTCCTTCAGATGTGGTGTGGTCTCGGCCGGTTGATCTTCAAAGGGTTGCTCCGTAGTGCCTCCCTTGTGTTTTGCTTCACAGTGGAGAAGAAGAGATGCTGGCCGAAATCTGGAAGGAGGAGGAAGGCCACGGTTTTTGCTATTTGGGGGAGATTAGAAATGATGTGAGTTTAATTAGAGTGATGAGGCTTAGGGGAATGGGAGAGTGGGATTGAAAAATGAAAAAGTTGTTTTGGGAGAGGGAAAAGTGAACTTTGCAATTAATGGGTCAACTTCCCATTAATTAACATGAAGATTTCCAATAGTGGGCCAACTATGGGGAAAGGGAAGGGGTTATGACTTTTCCAATTCCCAACTAATTTTGAAAATGAAAATAAGGAGAGGCAATTACTAGGTCAACTTCTTATTAATTAAAATGAAGAGTTCCAAGAGTGGGGTGGCTTTTCCAATTCCCAACTAATTTTGAAAATGAAAATAAAGAGGCAATTAATGGGTCAACTTCCTACTAATTAACATGAAGAGTTCCAAGAGACAAGTGTGAGTCCAATTGAAATCCCAAAGGTCAAAATTTCAGATTTGCGATATTTTGGATTGGGAACTTGGATGGGGAGCTGGTGGTGGTGGGCTTGCCGTTGGCGGTGGAAGGGGAAGGGGTGGCTTGACGAGAAAGGGAGGGGAAGAGGGTTGACCGATGGTTAGGGAGGAAGAAGGACAGGGAAAGGGGAAGAGATACAAGGGGAAAACCAAGAGCTCACCTTAATGGGATGTTGGGTACTTCATTTGCCTTCTCCTAAGGCTTCACCACTCCACCACACTCACTCTCACACAAGAGAAGAGGGTTGAAATCAGAATTCATTCAAAAATAATCATCATCCCCTTACATGGGGGTAGAGAGCCATATATATAGTCTCCACCACATGACAAGACAAAAAGAAACAAATGACCTTGGGATTACAACATAACATTAAAGAAAAGTTCACAAACTAAATTAATCACATGCAACACACATAACAACTAATAATATAACTGTTGATCTACGCCCCCTTCTATGATAAACTTTCCATGCATTGATGTCCCCATCAATAGAAGCATGCTTGTGCTTCAAGCTTAAAGTTTCACAAACAGAACATGCCTGCATCTGGTCAATATCATAGATTTTCACTTCTCTACTGAAATATGAAATGATAGAGACTAAATAAGATTATCTGACACATAGATACCGAATAGTGGCATTTTAAAAACTAATAAGAAAAATGTAGCAAAAAATCGTTGCTTTATATTCTATAATCAATCCACCTTATGCTCTCTAAATAAGGAGCGGTAAAAGGAAAACAATCAAGAGCAATGAGATGTACTTTTATCACCTTCTTGGTAAATGCAGCTCTATAAACAGCTATTAGTTTTTCATCACAAAATTATGCTTAAATTAAAGTAATATTCCAGCTTCATTGTGCAAGAGTTTTATCTTTTGTTCACCAATATTAATATAATCACTTTTCACAACACCAACTTCATCATGCTGGCAACTTCCGATTCCACAATAATATGTGATCAGTTGACAATTGCTTATATAAGCCATGCACTACCTCATAGTAACGCTATAGTTTCAAAAATGAATAAACATGCATACATAATTCTTGAAGAGCTCAAATCTTCGAAAAGGTTGCAATCATAACAAAATAATATATCATTACACAGCCCAACTCATGAAAGGAATACATCCGATATCCTGCAGAATAGTTCATTTTTTTAGAAAAACATAGATGAAAGAACTATTTGAGAATACATTTTGCATGCAAATAAAACAAGCTCAACAACATGTAGCAGATGCCACTCACCTATGCCCCGCATGTTGAAAGAACAAACCGGGGGGGGAGTTAGTAGTCCTTGTACCGCTCCTCTCTCTCTTTTTCCCAACCTAAAATAGAAAGTTAGGCTGTTAACTCAAAATGAAAACACATCATGAAAACCACAGTTCAAGCAGAAAAACAAATACTCAAGAATCTTGCCAAGGTTTCTTTGACAACAAGGAAAATTCTTAAAAACTACAACCACAAAAAAAAAAAGTTAGCTAAACAACAAACTATGCATTAAAGCAATAATATATTTTTCCCATCATATTCTTTTATTATATATATATATAGACACACACACAGAGAAAGACCAAAAGGATCCCTTGATTCTTTATGAAAGACAAAAATAATCCCCAACTATAAGAAATGATCATTTTAGTTCCTCAACTCATTAAAGAGGAATCAAAATATTCCCACCATGGGACTATTTTGATTCATTTTTAAAGACTTGTGGATCATTTTAGTTCCCTCGCTCCTCTCTCTCTCTCTCTCTCTCTCTCTCTCTCTCTCTCTCAATCCTTTTAAAAGAATGCAAGCATTTTTCCTCACATATCTTGATGCAAGATGATTAAGGGTCTAATGTTTCTACAACAACAATCATATCAAATTTTTATCCCACTACATGTAATCGGCTAGATGAATACTTTTTTCTCCATTGTGTCCAGTCAAGAGTCAAGTTTTCATTTAAATTTAATTAAAAAAGGTAATTTATAATATTTCTAACTAAATATTGTTAAGTCTACCTCTACATTTCTTAACATAGGCAATCTAATACATCTACTCTCCTAACCGAGTCATCGGAACAAAACCATCTAAAGCGGCTCTCTAATCTTATCTGCTACTGAAGCTACTCTAACCTTTTCACATATAAGCACGTTTCTCATTCTATCTCTAAGGGTAAAGCCACTCATCCACATGAGCATTCTCATCTCTGCAACACTTAATTTTATGCTTCTCTTTTAATGACCAACATTCTTTGCTATAAAGCACTGCAGGTCTCATCACTATCTTATAGAATTTTTTCTTTTAGGGGTACTTTTCTATAACACAACATGCCCAATGCATTCCTCCACTTCAACCATCAAGTCTGAATTGTACTAATATTATCTCAATCTATTCCACCATCACTCTGGACAACAGACCTAAGATATCTAAAATGTGTACTCTTATTAATGGCTTCATTGCTCAAATTCACAATCCCCCCACTAAATATATTACTACTAAAATTACACTCCATGTATTCAGGTTTAGATCTACTCAAATGAAAACCATTAGATTCTAAGGTTATCATCCATAATTCAAGTTTACCATCAAATCCCTCTCTAGGCTTATCAACAAGAAGAATATCATCAACATAAACTAAAGCAAAAAGATATGGGCTTAAAACCGATCCTTGATACAATGAATATATAGATCATACAAAAGGACAAAGAAGTTGAGGATCAAAGACTACTATTTAAACAAAATTATATATAATAAATCACGCAAAAGAAATAAGAATTCATATATCAAAAAACTAATGATTGCATAGAAAAAATCACTTTCTTTAAAGTGCCAACTCAAAGATACATTAATTAAAACCAAACAATGATGCAACACCTTGATTAAAATTGCGTAATGTGAGGCGCACCTCAGCTTAATTATGTTGCAAAATGCATTGAGGCGCACACCTCAAGCTTGTGCTTTGAGGCGTACGCCTCAATCTGGCTGAGACGTGAGGTGTACTCCTCATGTATGCCTTTTTAAAATTATAAATTTATAACAATAACTAGTTTTTAACCTAATCTAAACACCTGCACCTTCACTCTTACTAATCACACCCAGGTCATAGCTCTCATCCTCGATGTCTAGCCATGAGTTCCCTATCGCTAACGCGCCCCATCACTGCAATCATCGACAATCTCCTGGTGACGACTGTCGCCGCAACCACCTTCTCCTTCTCTTATTACATAATATATTTTATGTTGTTTTGCTATTGTGATGTTTGGATTTAAATTATATTTCATACAATTTATCACTTGCTAATTTATGTATTGTGCAATTTTTTCTTCATATTTATAGCATTATTATTTTATAATTAAATAGAAAGTTAATATCACCCTTTAATATATTTTTTAGTTATTATACAAAAAAAACCACGTTTAATCTTCATTTTTACTTTACACAAATTTTTAATTTTGAGGCTTACACATCACCCCAAGGACGGGAAAGCCTTAATACCCAATAGCACAATTAAGCATTGATGCAACATAGATCAATTCAAAGAAGTTCAATCTACAAAAATGAATGAGCATTATTTCTTTCTTTTTGCTACAATTGAAATCCCAACTATAAAAAATTTTCCTTTACAAAAAACAATAACAAAACAATTAAAAAGAAAAAAAATATTATGGAAAATAAAAAAGAAATCATCAAAGTGAAAAAAATACAAGCCTCACACCAATACAAGGAGATGTCTTCATCTAAAAGTTGTTCATGGCCCTTTTATCGTACTTAAATGATTCCCACATCCAAAACACTCTCACAAGATTGAAAGCGAAAAGCATAAATTTTATTGGTCAAAATTTGTTTTTTACATGCCTCATTTGTTGGGATTTATAAGAATCTAATCTAAAAGAAGAAAAAAATTGTAAGTAACGAATCTCTAATTAATTTGGATACCCAGTAATATTTAACTAGAAGCCACCAACATAACCGGTACAAAGTCACACTGCAACAAGTACAGACGATAGGTCAAAGTCACACTCCTTAAAGTAGCAGCATCCAACAAAGCATCACAATTGCTAAATAGAATCAAAGCAACAAACAGAAAGTCATAGTAACAAGTGCCAGAAAATCCATTCAACAGAGAATTTCCAATAGTAATTAGGGAAACGCAGATATCATCTTAGCATCAGATACGTAACACAAAAGATGATTAATCCATTTGCGTAAGTTCAGAAAACCGCAAGCTATGACTTCTGGAATTCCACTCGAGTAAGTCCAATAGTCATAGAACTGAAAGAGCAAAACAGTTAAATCTAATCAAATGATACTTAACCTAAACTAAGAACAATTATGAAGAAAGAGAACACACTATGTTCTCATAGTCACAACATAACAGGCATGTCTAACCGTGACTGAAATTGAAAATTATAAGATGAACAAAAACTATTAAAATAATTTGTGCAGGTCATTTATCCATGTAAGCACATATTTCCATCACATCTTCCCCTATTCATTCAAAATTTTGAATCATTAAATTTTAAAGCAGTTTAAAATTATTGTTAATGAAAAAACAACTAAAATTTTCTTTCTCAAGAAAGTATAACCAACATTATTTGATTATAAAATAGGGAAATATCTTGGTACACACCAAAACAAATGCAAGAAAATATGCACGCATGTATCCATGAGCACCCAGACAAGCATAGAGAGAGAGAGAGAGAGAGAGAGAGAGATGAATGCATACTGCTATGGTAGACAGTAACTGAGCATAACATTAAAATAACTGAAGAAGATAAATGACGTCTCTCTCAGCATGTCTGAAAATTAATATTTGGGCCAGTGTACATCACGGTTGCAGCCAGAAGATAATAATGTGATCAAGTGAACTAATTCTTAATTATAGTAAATAGGTATCAATAGATCTGCACTTATCCAAACTACAACTATCTGGCTGCAGCAAGACTTTTGAGTACCTTCTCATGATCCCAAACATTCAAAAAACCATCCTCAGCAGCACTCCCAAAAACTGATGCTTTGTCTGGAGACCACTGAAGCAACAATAGTAAACAAGGCATAAGCACAAATAATGATGAATATCTTAACAAGGCATAAGGAGCAAAAAGAAAAGGTAGCTGGCTGGAAAAAAACAAGCCAATGATGATAAAGAGCTAGGAAAAAATCCATGCCTGCACACAAAGAACAGCAGCAGAGTGGCCTTCAAATTTATGAACGGGAGAACCAATGCCCCCGGAAGAAAGATTCCGCCGATCAAACATACGAACAGAATTATCAGCAGATCTAATAAGCAGATGCAACACAACAAACTATTAATTCTGATAAAGAATAGGTAAATTGTACATATAATGATAGTTTTGTTTAATGAAATTGGATAAAAGTATGGCCTAATCTAAAAAACTTCATCTGACCTAGGTCAGCATTCAATGTAAGCAAGCAAAAATTACATACCCAGTCAAAATAAAATTAACATCATGGGGATTCCAGTCTACACAGTGAAGATCAGAATTATGAGCTTTCTCAACCTGATAGCAGAATAGAATAATAGATGAAACTCAAGAATACAACAAAAGACTAGAAAGCTTGAGGCAGAAGCACCAAGTGTCAAATAAACTTGTAAAACAAAAATGAATAAAAAATAACCAAATATAACCTTTGCCAAGTAATCTTAAGATAATCACTTTAAGTATAATCGGCATTTTAAGAAAATCAGATCTGCATTTGCAGCAAATTACAGAATTAAGAATATGGATGCTTGATGCAGATTTCGTAATCCAATTTGGAATGCAGATTTTGTATCAGGGTACTGAAATTCAGTTCAGAATCTCAAATAGGCAGTCTAATTTTGTCCAAAAAACTGAATATGGATTCTGTAATCCACTACAAAAATCCAAAGCATGGAGCTATAATCCACTTAAACGTCCATGTTATGCATCTACAATAAAGTTAATAACCCAAATTATGAATTTTAGAATTCCTTCCAGATTTCAAAATATATAGCATAAAACTTAATCAAGAAGATAGATCATGAATCAGGATTTTAGACCATAAACAAGAACAAAAATTAAATAAAAGAAATTCAAGACATAGGTTTAAATTTGGGACCATGGATTGGTAAATTAGGTTTGAGAATAAATAAAACAAAAGCAAATTGGCATGACGGGCCTCCCTGCACACAGTGCAACAGTGCCGCTGCCACTATGCCTCGCCATTCACAAGCCCAATCCCCCCAAAACTGCAGTTTCCCAAGTTGTGCTGCAACGAGGAACACCCCCATTGCTACCAAACAAAGACTTAATTCATAAGCTATATTGAACAAATAGCACAAGTAATTGGAAACTACTATGATGAAGTTGGACATGAAAGTAAATGGGGGATAAGGTGCTGGTCTTCATGGCAATTGTGGTGTACCGTGAAGGCATTGGTGGCAGCTTAGGAGGTAGATTGTAGGCATTATAATGGTAGAAGACAATTGGTGGAGCTAGCATAGAGATAATAGAGAGCCCGGTTTCCTTTTTCATGATAGTATGACTTCAAAGAGAGAGAAATGGAGGGCTATTGTTCGCTCAGGAAAAATAGGCATGAACCTCACTCCCACAAGCTTAAGGTCCTTATTTTCCCGAGGTAGATTGAATTTTAAATTAACCATATTTCCCCTAAGAGTAGTGTTACGGTGCTACTCCAACCTTTTCACGTATTTATCTTCCTATGAGCGCAATCCCTCATAGTTAATTACTCCTAACACATAGAAGAGCACTCTCGATTAATGATGAAATTATATTTAGTATGTGCAAGAAGTACATATATGTATGCAACAGTATGTGAATGTTCTAAACGCTGATTGTGGGGGATGAAAGTTGACCCGATCAAGATATCATAGTTCCAACATCCCAAGAATATCGTAGGGTTCTATATATCAACACCGGTGACCAATGATCGTAATGTCCATGAAATCTGATTAGCAGCCTTGGGATGCTTCCTCTCAGACATCTCGAGTAAACTGATGTGGATATGTATTCGTTATTTAGTTTGGGTATGGACTTATGGTTAAATTTAGAAGTTGCCCTTAGTTTAAATTTGAATTACATTTTACGGCCCCATTTTGGACTTGCTCGTAGTTTGAATTTGGGTTGGAGCTTACGACTTTTATTTGAAAGTAGCCTATGTGATTGGATTTATGAAGGGGATTATGGCTTTCATTTGAAAGTAGCCCTAATGACGAATTTTACGGCCTCTATAAGAGGTGGCCTATATAACGGGTCTTACAACTTAGCCCTATAAACTAGGATGCTCAATATTCAGTGTGAATGGGTTTTAGGGTTATTTTCCTAATGTATGGGACTTACTGCTTCACTTAGAAGTGACCCGGGTTAGGGGTTTAGGGTTAAGTTAGTTTTACTTAGAGATTTTCATTAAGATCAGTCTTACAACTTCCATTAGAAGTTATCGGAGTGTTTCAAATGTCCATCACTTCACATAATAGATTTGTCTAGTGAAATAGTCACTAGGACTCACTACTTCCATTAGAAACGACCTATGGGGTTTAGATTTGTAAAGACATAGCTTTACACACTTCACTATTTTGATACCAGTGTCAACGTCCTATTTTGCTATCTTTATTTCAATACTAGCTGCAGTCATTGTTCTAACACTTACTATCCTACAGCTATTGTTTTGTGCTCGTAATAGTGCTTGTAACCTTTCTGCTGTAGTAGTAGCTTTACTTTTCCAGCATTAATTTTATTTATTATGTGCTAACTTTTGCCTACTTATTTGCAGGTGCTTGTGGCCAACAGTTACAGTAGCTGGAACTTGTAGCCACATGAGTTGTAGTTTGCAGCTGCAGAGAGGTTTGAGAGCTCACATGTAACTTGGAGATTCCTGTGAGTTTGAGAGTGTATGAAGATTTTGCTTGGAGAGCTATTGGCTTGTTGGAGAGCTTTGTGTTTGACAACCGTAGCCTGTACCTAGGTTAAATTAGCGAACACATTGGTTCTATGCTCTTTTGATTGTATTTGAAGTTAATTGCTTTAAATAACCAATTAATTTAATTAATTAATTAATTAAATTTTTAATTAAAGTTAAATGTTCAATTCATTAATTTTAAATTTCATATGTTAAATGTATTTTAAAATTATTTGATTATTTAAATTAAATTGACTTGTTCAATTAATTTAAAATAAAAGGTTTAGAATTTAGTTAAAAATTTCTTTTAACTAAATAGTAATTAATTAAACTTGAGTTTTAAATTCAATTGATTAAAGTTTAATTTAAATTAATTGAAGTTTTGCTTATTTAATTAAATTTAGTTTAAAACCAATTAACTGTATGAATTTAAATTGATTGTTTAATCCTTTGAGTTTCTCTTACTTGCTTTAATTTGGTTGAAAAATTAAATTCAATTGGCTTGGTTCAATTAATTAAAGTTTCAGTTAAGCTTTAAATTAAAATTCTGATTCTTAACCAGTTATTTAATTGGATCTCATCTTAGATTAATTATTAAAGACGTAATTTAAAACTGATCAACTCAATTTAAGTTCTAATTTAAGATTTAAAGTTCAAATGAGTTGATTTATTGAAATTTTGGATACACAGTCAATTAGATTTGGTATTTTCATTTTTAATGTTAATTAGTTAATTTTGTTTAGATTTTAATTTGGTTAAAGTTTTAGGTTAATTATTTAATTAGTTTAAAGCACTGAGATTAGTTAAAAATTTGATTTTAATTAAGTTTTAATTAATTGGGTTATCAAATTAATTAAAAAATTGTGTTAAGTTGATTAGCTTAATTATTTATTTATTAAATTTAACTAATCAGTGGGTTGAACACTTAATTTATCTTAATTAAAATTACTATTTCCAAACTAAATTGATCAGCTGAATGTTTTTTTTTTTCAATCTTCCAAAAATTCCACCAAGTCCATTATAATGATCTAAGAAATTTTGGCAACCTCCCGACGTCCCCTCCTCGCAAGAGGAGGTAGGAGAGGGTATTTGCCCTTTTGGATCGACTCAGCTAGATTAAATCGACGGCAAAAACTTCGGGGGAGCAAATTGACCCCGAAAATGATTTTTGAGTCTTCAACCCACTCGGCTCGATCAGATAGACGGCCGAGGGCTGACCAAATCAACCCCGGGACTTCCTTCAATTGAATAATCGTAGGAAGAGTCGGATCGGGAACAAGAGGCTCGGTCGGCTTTCTTATGCACGCACAAGAGGCAGATCAAATGGAGGGTGGAGACGGACTAGGTTGCAAGTCCGTTCGTGCAGGAGGAAATCCGAACCCGCGTAAGGGGAGGAGGAATCAAGATGTGGAGATCCTTGAAGGAGACGATGACATGCCACTTTCTAAAGAGGAGATGAGCATGGGAAATGACCGTCGAGGTGCTGATTTTCAGCGTCGAGGTGCTGATTTCCAGCGTCAAGGCGTGTCAATTGAATAATCGTAGGAAGAGTCGGATCGGGAACAAGAGGCTCGGTCGGCTTTCTTATGCACGCACAAGAGGCAGATCAAATGGAGGGTGGAGACGGACTAGGTTGCATATCCGTTAGTGCTCACATGAGGTGAGGTGAAAGCCTCATGTCGTGAGGGAGTTTGGTTTGGCCGGCTATAGCACAGGTCGGGTTTGCTTGTCAGGCACGGTGTTGTGTTGAGGACAGACGCCGAGGAGGTTTGGTGAGTTGGTTGTTTGCACGAGACTAAGGGAGAACGAGCAGGGATCGCAGTTAGCTTCGGCTCTGCGTGCAGGTGAGGGAACTCGAAGGTAGTTCAGTTGAGGGCTTGAGAGCCAAGGAGTTCTAATTGCCAAGTGAGCGCAAGTACAATTTTCTGTTTCGATTCTCCTTTTTATGTGATTGAGGCAACAGTTACCTTAGCGTCGTGAGATCGTGGTGTCGTGTGATTGTGGGCCGGTGTGTGGGCACTGGTCGACTGTTTGCAGGTCAACAAGTGTATGTATGTATGAGCTCAGGGCAAAATTACCCGTCAAACTCAATCCTATATATTATTAATTTATGATCAGATGTGGCTTTCGTTAACAGATACTGTTTCTCAAATGGCAGTCGAATGAAGCTTGTAGTTGCCAATAGTCCTTGTTCTTCACATTGAGATTAACACATTATGCAATAATATCTTGCGTTGACTATAAGGACATTACTATTTAGCTGTGCATATTACAGAGCTGATAAACAAGGATCCAAACAACCAAGGCTCCTATAACTAATTAACTATTAATAACAATGTAAGCGAGCCTAGCTGAGCCTAGCCGACTGTTTGCATGTCAACAGCTACAAAACTTTTTGATGGATAAGAGAGTATAAATGATGATAAAGATGAATATGAAATAGATAGTATAAAAGATTATATTATCCTTAAGCTATGCATTAGTAAAATCCAATAATACCAGACCTAATATTCCTTGCTGGTCAATTTGCTTATTACAAAGTGACACGGCCCAACTAAACCTCCAGTTCAATTTCTTTATCACGAATTCACACAGTCCAACCAAATATAATATCAAAATAGAATAATTGGGTCAACCAAGTTCAGCACTACATGAAGACAAATTGGCTAGGGGCAGTGTGGCTTGAATATCTCTATAATGGTCAAGCTGAAGTAAAACTGAAACAAAGAAACACGCGCTACACCAACATCTAGACAATATATAGACCAAAAAAAAATCATTAGACGTTTTAAAAATCAACTAAACCAATCTAAATCATCCATTTCAAATTGGTTTCAATCGTTCTAACTCTCATGCTATGAGCTCGAAATTTCAACACCTTGGGTCAAATTCACTCATTAATAAAACATGTGTATGGTAAAAACAGAAAAATCCCTTGTTGCATCACATGCGAATTGACCGCAAGCCTTCTAGGGCTGAGAGCTTACAACGAAACCACCCAGCCAACCTTAAAGTCTCATGATTTACAAGAAAAATATTTTATTTAAAATGAATTGCAATAAGATGAACGACCTTTGTATAAAGATATTTAGAACCCTCCCTTAAATTATAATATTACAAGTATTCATTTGCGTTATTTACATGATGATAGAGCATGGAACAACTTAAAGTATGAAAATATGCACAAACAATTATTCGTACAAAGTATATGCTACATACTAAGAAATTAGAACATTAACTAAAATATTGAATATTTAATTTTTCAATCATCGAATTTTTTTAATGAAATGTATTAATATGCATAAAATACAGTAAAATACAACCAAAACTAGAAACACGTTGATTACAACCCCAGAACTGAGCATATGAACCACACATGGTCGCACAGGAATATATTTTTTATTTACTACAATAGTAGAAACTTCTCTAATTTCATAGCTGTTTAAAAATATATTTTTAAGACAACAGTTTATCCTTTTGAGTATTTTGAGAAAAAAAAAAGTAATCAAACATCACACCAAAAAATATAAAAATCACTAAAACTTCCGCAACAAGGCCAAAAGAAATTAAACCCAAGTTTAAAAACCTTGGTTTCATCCATAGAAAACAAGACCTCAATTTTATCATGTAAACAACAGGGGACAAAAACCAATTTGAAGGAAGAACAGTGCTTCACCTTTACGACAGGACTGGTACCGGCACGAGCATCCCACAAAATGAGACAAGAATCATCACCGACGCTACAAAATTCCTCAGCACTTCAACAACAAAACAAATAATATAACATAAGAACAAATCAATCATTAGGTAAAAATACAAAATAAAGACATCTTTAAAAACAGGCTAATGAGAAAGTATAAAACAAACTTGGTACAAGATCTAATAAATGATGGTGAGCAATGACACCAAGACAGAAACAAAGAATTATAAGCCTAATATAGCTGCTTGCAGTTGGTACAATGGATAAAAAGGGTAATAATGAAACAGTTGATTGCAATGTTCTGTCTCTAGATTACCTAGTTGGACAGAACTGCACATCTTCAACGGTATCTTCATGTCCTTGGTACACCCCTCGTGGTGCAACAGTCGGACTGTCTGAGGACTTGTTGTTACCAGCTTTTGCAGCCTGCTTACCACCAGAACTCCCAGAAGATGCTTCTAGAGATTTAGCATCCGAAGCCACTCCTAGGGTAGAGATATGATCTTGTATACTCCACAATACGACTGACATGTCCTTGCCTATGAATACCAGAACATGAAAGGGTGCTAAATAAATTGAATTTTTGTAATCAAACAACAAACTCATTTAAACAAACACAGTCAATATGTGCAACTTCACTCCATGGCAGATGCACCTCACTCGCAATTGCGGAAGTAAATACAATGGGTCTTTTTTTTCAGATTTTTTTGCTTTTCAACGGACACGTGTATCGGATATGTGTGTCGTTTTGAAATTAAGTAGTATTTTAATTAATACGGCAAAGCCGTATCCGACACGTACCGGTGCCGTATCAAAGGCGTATCCGTGTATCGGTGTATCATATACAACACACCTTCAGAAATAGGTGTATCAGTGCAACATAAGTCTAAACCAGTAAGATACATAAAGCAGACAAGAAAATTCCAAACTGGCAATACGACTATAAAATATCACATGAACCACATCTACTTTGCAATAACGTTAAATTGGAGTCATTATATGCCTAAAATAATGCACGGGATATTCTTGAACTAAGTTCCGTCAACAAAATAAAGTTCAATATCGTCTAACCTCCTGAAAGAACAAGAGGCTCAATGGGGCACATAGAAAGAGCAAACTCTGCATTTTCTTGATGCCCTGTCAGCACCTGTAATACAAATGAAGCTGTTTGCTAAGGAGTAAAAACTGATATGTAAAAACTGTTCAATGCATCATTTTTAAAAAAGGAGCTGAGAATAAACAAAATAAGCATGCATTTTCTAAGAGAAATGAAAATACATAGGTTGCAATTGAATTAACTAGCAGTGACAGACCAAATCCGGGCGTGATGGAGCAGCACCAAGCACAGCATGCCGATTAGGCTGAGCCTCAACATCCCAAATAAGCACCTGCATTTCAGGTATCAATCCAGTAATCTTCAATATATACCTTGTTAAGAAGAGCAAAATTGATTTCAAACATGAGAAGAATCAACATCAAAGGGAAACACTATACATCAGGACTGTCGGTATGAGTCCCCACGATCTTACTATTTTGAGGGAGCTCCCTGATTCTGTTGACCTGCAAAAATTCAGGTGTAAAATGCAATGAGATATAGGCAAAGCATGGGAAAACTGGGAGCTGTCAAAATGATGCTTTTTCAAGAAAAAATAGATTTCACAACTACTAATAATCTTTATTTTTCAAGGATGACTAAGCAATCAATATCATATTGCCTCTTAGCCAAACAAGAAAGGAAACATAATAAGAAATTTTTGATACCTTAAGACAATAAAAAGAGGAATAGACATCAAACTTTAAAACACCAAATCAAAGGCATTTGTTCACTATGTCATATGTTCTACATTAAAGAAACAGGAACAGAAAATATGACAGAAAGATCCATTTTTAAAATGAAGTCATATATAGTTTACATCTTTTACATTACTTTAAAAATCATAAAAGGTGGCCCTGAGTAGTTGAGCATTTCTTTTGTGTTACTTTAAAAATCTTAAAAGGGGAGAAAGGTGAAACTAAAGTTTATGTAGTAAACACTTAGGTAAACTTGATGGCTAATATGAATCCTCGTGGTTGTTTGCAGTCTTCTCCATATGATGCCCCTTCCTTCTACAAACAACAGAACCCTTACTCATATTTGGCTCAAGAACCAAGCAGCTAATTGGACATTTTTGCCAAGAAGCGTTCAGTGGCACCCGTATTTCTAAGAACACTTCCCTTCTTGTTAAGAACTTTTGTCTACTACATAAACTGTCCAATGGTCATAATAAATGTATGGAGACAAGGAATTTAGTGAAGAAACATAAGAAGGCAATAGTGAAGGCAATTGAAATGATGCTGCATCATATAAAAAGACAATTGAAGAGTTGCTTTTTTTGTGTAACTGTTGATCCACTTTGTCATCTGTGTAATGTGAGAAAGTTTAGGCAACCGCTTGAAGTTATGGAATATTTGGAGAACAATTGCAAGCAAGGAAGAAGGAGTTTTAACATAAAATAAGTGAGGATAATAATCAGAAACAAATGCAGCTAATCCAGAAATGAAAACATAATCAAATTTAAATTCAATATAAGTTAATTAATGAAAGAATTTTCTAATTGTATTTGCTTTTCATCAAAAATGTTTGGAATAGCAAGTTATTTGCCAATATGTATTGTCTTATTTTTGAAAATAATCAAAGAAGATTTGTTTTTAAAAAAGAAACAAAACTGATTTTCAAAAGGTAATTAATCCAGGAAAAAATAAATAAACTCCTAATGGTATAAAAATCTACAGCATGAAAATAACTTCATACCTCCCCAGGATGAATGATAGTTTTAAACTTTTTCACAAATGGTGAGCGTGCTTCTTCATTGAACTGCAAACAGCAAACAGAACTGAGTGAGATGCCTTCAAACAATCCTCTCAAGCAAGTTATGGGTTAATGAATAAACTTTAAGAACTGGTGCAAACAAAAGTTTTGAAGTCCTAGCCTGTGAAATATGTTCTGCAGCTGCAACTCTTGGTTTTACAACATCACAATTGGCAATCACAAGAGTATTTGGAACGCTGCCATCAGTCTGGAAAAATATGCACAATAATTAGTTGTTGATGAATGGCTGAATAGCAACAATGGCGTAGCATTCCCATGAAAAAGCTCAACACAATCGTGAGCCTTCATCTAACTATTAATACCAGGTAGACAAAAAAAAAACAAATTACTTTAAGGACAAACACGGAGGGGTTATACAAAAACAACTATAAGAAACATCAAAGAAAGAAAAGAAAAAAATGCAAAATTTAAAAAATAAAATTTGATATAAAGCTCCTTATTTAATTCTCAGTACAGACACTATAGGAAAATGTCGCTAGTTTATTATTTAAAATATATTCATTATGATTTGTAAATAATTTGCAATACTAATGAAAAAAAGTATGGGAGTGACAACTTTGAAGTTGCTACCTGTGAACTTTATCAATCACTGATATTTAGGATCTAAGAAATATTTCTGCAACTAAGTCTAAAAAAAAAATTTCTGCAACTATGAAGTAGTAAAATAGCTATTTGTAATAAAAAGTATATGCTCAGTAGGTTGTCCGTGTGTGAGTTTGTATGGCAGGGAGGGCAGGAATTAGTGGGGCAGCACAGCTGAATGATGCTAAAATATGAAATGATTACCACGGATGAAAGAACAAATAGAAAGCTGCAATAAAGTTATCACATTTGAATTAAAAAGAAAAGGTATGAGACATGTTTTATTAACTCTGGTGCAAAGTTTTAAACAAAAGCTCCTAAGAACAGCAAACACAAGGTTTTACGGGAGAAAGAAAATGTGATGTACATGCCAATCATAAAAGGAGAAGAAAGCAAAGGAAACTAAGTTGATATGCAACTTTTCTGATGTGGTTTTTCCTAGTAGTGTGACTAGTGTCATGGTCTTTGAAATTATCTTTTAACCCAAGATTCATATCCATTATATTCAACATTTTTTTTTTAAGGATTGTCAACCTGGAGATATATCAGCAAGAATATGATTATCATTCAATATTAAATTTAAAAGGTTAACAACATATCTGCAACAACTGTAGCATTGGCAAAGTTACTTGCCTGTTCAGATAGGTAAAGACGTTGACGATTCTTGTAAGTTGCATGCTCCACTTGAGGACCCCAGCTTTTCATTTAAAATCAATATGGAGAATAAGAATAGTGAAGGGAGATGGTATATGAAAGCAAGAATCAATAAAAACTAAATAAACTAACTGGCTGAGACAAAAAGTATTCGGTAACTAATTATGCATGCTCCTAACTTTACCAACACTACCAAGAACTTTCATTGTATTAATAATTTACATCATGTTGAATAACTTAATTGAAGCCAAATTAGTTGGTGAACCCAAACCAGCTTCACATACACAAGTGCACTGGCACTGACAGAATAGAAGATTATCTACAGCAAACCAATTAATAATGCAGCTCTTTCATAATTCAAAATTGCCTTTCAATGCCAAGAGATCAACTTTTTATTTGCATTGATAAATTGACAATATAACATGCAAAAACTTCACACCCGATATTCAGTTATGATGCAAATGCAAAAACAAAAGCAGCCTCAAAGTTTTAACACCCGCCCGTTTGATTCAGCCTTATTTATCAATTAAGCTAGTTTAAGCCTTTTTTTCCTCCTAAATGCAAATTTGAGTCATCTCCTGAAGAAGGTTAAGCCAAGTCCATATCCTTTCCTCATTTAGGGGATAAGACAGGATAAGCAGATTAGCAGAGCATACTTCCAAACTGGCTTAAGCTTGTTATGCTTCATAACCCTATTTTTCAGACTTCTTTATTTCATCTGCTTAGATAACCTATCCTCCTCCACAACTTATTTCACCAACTTTATATTAGCTTCTGTCTAACAAACCAAACAATTTAACTTAGCTTATAGCTTAAGCTTCAAAATCTTGATGCTTATATTCACTAAGGCTTCGTTTGGGACAGCTTTCTAAAGCAACTTTCTACAACAACAACAATAACATCAAACCTTTGTCCAACTACAAGGGTCGGCTACATAAATCCTTTTCTCCATTGTGTCCTGTTAGAAGTCAAATTCTAGTTTAAATGTAATAAAGAAACATCATTTCTAATATTTTCTAAACAAGTCTTTTTAGGTCTACCTCTACCTTTTTTAACAGTTTTCTTACTGCTTTATAAAACAACTTTCTAGTTAAAAAAATCTTAAACTAAAACTTTTTGTGCTAGAAAGTAATTTTAAAAAACAATAAGAAAGTTGTCACAAACGAAGCCTAAGCTTATCCATTGTTAGCTTAAATAAATTGACAACAAAAAAGGCCCTTAGCATTCATTTCATGAATTTACCTAATTTATAATCCTTTGGGGTTGTTTGGCTGCAATTAGAATTTAACACAAGTAGGATTTAATAAATCTTGTATGACTGAATTTAGTAAATCCTAAGATAGTTAAATCCTGAAAAAATGTTTGAGAGAGATCAAATTTGATTAAATCTTGATATACTATTTTACCACTTCTTTTAAGAGCACAAATAGTATATTAATAAAAACTAGTTGAAAGTTTTTTTCCTATTTTTGCTAAATTTTTAATAATAAGACTTTTATAAATTGTGCATATATTCTTCACATTAAAGAAATCTAGAATTGTTGAGAGCACAAAAATCTTAATAGCTCAGGCATTTATGTCCAACGATTGATGCTAATAATCACCTCAAACAATCGTTATCCCACAAGCACCATTGCTCAACTATCATTATCAGACTATTGGTATTAAATCACATTTACCACTAATGCCACCTGACATCATCACTTGAACGTTATTTCTGGACTATCATCATTCCGCTACCACCACTCGATATTATCATCATCTAACCACCGTTGTCCAGATGCCATCACCTGAAGGTAGCCACATGACTGCGACTATCAACTATCAATTAGTAATGCTGACATTTATCAACTAGCATTCATCTTCTAATCATCCTCATCTTCATCATTTTCAGCATCTTTTTTGGTATTCTCCTCCACCTTCATAAGAGATCAAACTAGCACTTCATATTTTGTAGACCCATATTCTTCAATTGAAAGGCAGTGCATCCTTTTTTAATTTTACTTATATAGTGGATTGATTGAACTTTTCTTACATAGTGGATTGATTGAACTAAACAACGACTCTTATTTTTTCCCTTTTCATCTTTTCCTTATAGAAAATTTTATGTTCATTTCTATAGTTCTTTCTTTCATATGAGCTCAAATCTTTGTATAATATAACAAAAATTTTCTCATTATATATTCTTAGTTTTTTAATTTCTCATTGTATATACTAAGTTAAGTGTTGCAGAGATGAGGATGATTAGGTGGATGAGTGGCTTCACTTTTAGAGATAGGATACTAAGGGTGCGTTTGGGACGGATTTTTCCCTGCTGTGCGTTTGGGAACGTAACCACAATGTGGTTTGGGGTTACCGCTTCGTGCTCCGTTGGGAAAATTTTCACGTCCTGCCGTTGCTTTTCCGGTCCGAAGTAAACCCCCCGCGTTCGCCTGCGTTCCGCGGTTCCAAGGCATGAGAAATACCTTAATGACCTTGCAGTTACCTAAAATCTACTCTGTTCTCTTCTTCATCCTCGCCAAGTTCCACTCTAAAGTCCATAGTTACAAATCTCCATCTCCTTCCGAATTTTTACCAGGTAAGAAAATGGGCAGCGTTCGGAAGTCCAGAAATCAGCGATCTTCTCTTTCACCTTCGATCGACGGTAAGTAGGAACAGGGTAGCTAAACGATCCATCTTCTGTTACTCCTGTTATTCATTTTCGTTTTTCTCTTTCAGATGACAAGGACTGGGCTAGGAAATTTAAGAAGAGAGACGACGAGAAAGAGAAGAAAACTAGAAAAGAGGAGGATAAGGAGCGAAAAAAGGGGAGAAGAGATAAGAAATCTTGCGAGCATTCGGATAGCCGAGAGGGAAAAGGTAAGTTTTTATTTTTCTTGGCCTTTTCAGTTATTACTTGTTGTTTACGAATTAAGCTATTTATCTTATTTTGTGGTGATACTTTCACTCTTTCAGTTCAATGCCAGTTTTTGTTGCTGAAGTTCTCAAGTAATATCTAAAAAATGCATCTTCTGCTTTTGACTTTTCTAGAGGGGAAAACGAGAGAGAGGCACAAACACAGAAATAAACGAGCAGAAAAGGTGAGTTAACTATTTTTCATATCAGCCGTTCTTTCAAATGTGCTTGGTTTTACTTCATATATATGATCTAACTGAATGCAGCAGTAGCCAGACGATAAGCCGCAAGCTTAGGAATTTTTTCAAATGAAGTGAGAACTGCAATATGGACCAGTCGGAGTCCGATAGGGTTTTCTGCGAACTCATATCTTCTTCGCCGCCGCCGGTAAAATTTTGAGTCTGGAGTGAAGTGATTCCCGGCTATCTAGATTTTTTTTCTATACATTCAACTCCGGCGACATTTCATCGCCTGGCTTCCTTTTTCTGTTGTTTTTGTTTTTTGTTTTTCGAACTTATTCAATTGAAGATACATTATTGTTAGTGAATATTCAGTGCAGCTATTGGAATTTTTTTTGAGGGAAATTATTGTTATTTTTTAGAATTTTCTCATTAGTTCCACTCGCCATCAATATAAGGGTAACAAGGTAATTTGTTGTCAAACAGCAGCAACACAGTAGTTCGACAGTAATACTACCCAAACAAAATTGACTGATTTCTATACAACAATTTTAAAAAGCAACTTTATGTACAACAATTTCACAACCGGCTTTACCGACAGCTGCAGCCGTCCCAAACGCACCCTAAATCTTGCTAAAGTTCAATACTAAAAAATGTTTTGCAACATAAGTGTTAAATCTTGTGAAATCGTTTGGCAATGTAAATCAGGAATTAAGGAACTTAGATCATTTTAAAAAATAATTTAATTTCTGTTTTAAGTTTAATTTATATTTTAAATACAAGTTACTTATTAATAATAAGTTTAATTACTATCAATAAATTATCATTATAAAATAATATAATTAAAAAAACAATTTAATTATGAAAAAAATTATTATTTTAATTTTGATTATATTTTTAATTATTTAACGCTAATTCTTGTTAATACCCTAAACTCCCTCTAGGATTTACAGTGGAACGGGTTCTGAAAAAAATTAAGAATATAGTGGATTTATTTTGTCCAAAAAAACCGTTTGGCAGGATTTATGTTAAATCCCGCGTAAATCCGGTATAAATATGGCTAACAAACAGCCCCTTCAACTAACAGGTCTGAACATCCACACGACATACATGCCCAAAGCAAGATAGAGAAAAAAAAAAAGTTAAAACTAAGATAAACCCTATGTTCACCTTCAAAAGTTAATCAAGAAGCCCAGTAGTTTTTAGCTCCGGTATTAAAAAGATATACGGAAAGTCTAAACAGAACCAACATAGGAACTTAGAATCAATGGGCCAAGTAATAATGCTAAAACCCTAAATGGTGATTCGCTCGGCCAAAACCCTAGTAACTTGTGAAGCCAGCAGGGAACCATGAAAGGAAAGCGGGAAGAAGATAAGGAGGCGTACCGGCACGAGAGCGAGGGCCACACGAGGTTGTGATTGGCGAGCCAGTCATAGAGCACGGGAACGAGGGATTTCCACTGGGTATACCTTTCGTCCACGGAACGCTGCCCCGCTTTGCCTCTTTCCTTCATCTCACTCTTTGGTGATCGCCGGCTTTTTCTCGATCTCAAAATTTTCCAGCCTTCAGTGCCGACTGCTGTGCTCGGCACGGACCAGAAGTTAGAAGTCGGACGGCTGCTGTTGGATCACTAGGAAATACTGCTATGTGTGAGTGGGAGGCTGAAGTGAGAAGGGCTAAATTGTACATTAATTTATATCAATAATGTAGTATAAATAATAATAAGGAGATTTACATTTTTAATAATTACAATCCAGGGACTGTTTGAAAATAAATTTATTATATGCGGTGTTCAAATGCATTTAGAGGTCAATTCGGACGTTATTCAATGCACAGTGTTTTAGGCGACGTTACGCATCCGAATTCGCCACCAGACACGTTCAAACACCGCACGGAATAATTTCTCTTTTTTGAGACATTTTTTATACTCTTTTATTTTTTAGATACTAATATAATTCTGTGTGACTATGATTTTTTTTGCTATATTATTGCTCTTTTAAAAAAAAATTATGATAGCAAATTATTTTTCACAATAAGAATAGCTTAGTTTCTCTCCCTATAATAACTTCAAAATTAACTTTATAAAGTACTATAATTGTCTCAAATAGACTCTCAATTATTAATATATTTAACACTTAAATTTATTATCTATAACAATGAAAAAGGGCAACCTAATATCATTAGGCTAGGAATTACCATGATATGATGAGAAAGTTGTGACGAGATCATGGCACATTGGAGTGAGGAAACCTTAATGGGGAAGGTTCGCAATGGGGCAAGGAAGCTATGTGGAATGAGGAAGTTGTGATGGGATCTCTTGGGAAGGGACACAACAAAATCTCAATGAGTCGAGGTTGAAGATGGAGATTCATAGGACCAATGGTGCGTCGTGTGGTGAAAGGTGATGGTATCAGGGGTAATGGCATAATTATAATAAAGATGATGAGGATGATCTTATTTTTTTTATTTTATTTTAAGTTTTGTGTATTATGTAAGCAAATAGTAAAATTTATATGTATAAATTTGGAGTGTTATGTATGCAAATCATAATGTAATAAAATTTAAATTTGATTAAGAAATACAAAATATGCAACTTTTTGTAGGATTAAATTTAAATTTGTGTGATAAGAGTGTTTGTAGTTATATAAATGTCCTATACATCTCACTGAATATTCCCTCCAACGATTATTTGTCTAACACTGCAAATATAAATTTGTGCAAGGAACTCCCAAGTCAATGTTTTTTCGAAAAAAATTGACCCTTCTATGTCTGTATTGAATAAAAAGTTTGAATTCTCGGATGGTTATTTGAAGCCTTATATGTTGTTCAAGCTTTTTATTTTTATCATCAAAATATCTCTATTATAAATTATTAGATGTTAGAATATTTGTGACCATAGAGACAAATATTAATATCTTAATTTTATACGAAGATTTCGCACACACAGATGAAAGAAGAATTGCTAGAGTAGCCATGATTTTTAATAAAAGACCCAAAAAAGTGAAAAAATGGGGCCTAGCCCAATTGAAATAAATTAAGTAGTGTTTGTTATAAGTTAGAAATAGTGCCTCTCCCCGTGACTAAGCTAAGCAAGGTGTTGATCGACTTAAATTATTTAGTATAGATTTTATGGCTGAGATTGTAAGAGCTAAAAGGCATGGAAGTTGTCTTTAAGATAACATATATTTTTTGTTGTACTTCTTTGAGGATAGGAAAGTAGGGATCATAAAATTCAAAATAAACTTAGTGCTAAAGTTAGAATTTAGAACTAGTGTCAATGACATACATTAACCTTATAAGTAATAATGTGCATTGACATTGTTGGGAATGACGGGCGACAAAGTCAATGAGTGTTGGTGATTAAGGGACTATATTGGGACAATGGTGGTCAGTGAATTATATAATAAAGCGACTCTAATTAGGGGATAGTGATCCAAGGACTGTAGTTAGTTAATAATGGTTAGTTGGCCACAATTAGACAATAGTGGCTAGAGGACTATAATTAGTATAATAGGGTGGTATAGTCAAAAGATTATAGTTGATCAATAGTGGCTGAAGGATCATAGTCAGGTGATGGTAATCAAAGAACCAAAGTTGAATGTGGTCGTGAGACAGTAGTTGAGTAATGATGGTTGGAAGATTATAGTTAATTGATGGTGCTCATGAGGTAATGGTTGAGTAATGGTGGTAGGTGGGTCGTAGTCAAGCGGTGAGGATTATATGACAATAGTCTAGTGTGTTTGGGTTGAATTTGAAAAGAGGTTTTGAAAATTTTAATCTTCTTTGAGAAATTAGAAATAGACTTTTAATTTAAATTCTGAAATCAAATATCCCATCAGAAAAGGTATACCACCTCTTAGGGAAGAAATAAGATTTTAAAATGGGATTCAAATTTAGAATTGTAAATTCCATCTTGAAAATCGTAACCAAATTTAAGAAAGAACTACATATGGCCCAGAATAGCCAAAGTGAAGTTCGATTGAATATATAGCTTCGATAATCTAGATGAATTATCATTAATCTCGTATTTGAAGTTTTATCAACAAATGATATATCTCCCCAAATGAAGAAAATATCATTTATTATCAATTGCTGGAATATGACGTCGTTGATTTTGATTTTTCCAAAGAAGACTAATTGATTTTTGAAAAGTTGATGTGGGTCGTAAATCTCCTACGAGCGCAAGCCCTCATAGTTAATTACATTATAAGGAGGCTGAATTTCTTAAGAATACTTTCGATTAAAATAAACGATAGAAATTATGTTTATAAGCTTTCTAGGAGTGATATCAAAGGAGGTGGATTTGGAGTTTCAACATGGATTGGATCAAATTTTAAACACTTATTTTTGGAGTCAACAAAGTTGAAGTAGGAGATAGTTTGAGATTCTGAAATAATTCAAAAGTGTCTCGACCTAAGCTAAGTGTTGGGCTTTAAATTTTGGACTGAGAGAATATTTAATTTGAGTTGAATAGTTTGTTAGAAATTTTGAATTATATTTCCGGAGGTTGGAGTCTTATGATTCAAAATCTATCCAAGATTTTAAATCTAGATTGGGCGCTTGATAATAGCCTGAACCTAGCTAGTGTAATGTAGTTACGGACTTAACCTTGCCTAGTTGTGGAACCAGCTAACCACCTAGTCGATTAAAATACATGAGTCTTGTCACTTTTAAGAAAGAGTTGTAGATACATTATTATTAAAGTTTTAGAGAATTGGGACCGATGTCTAGAGTGGATCTTAATTGGTCCCTTGACTTATGTAGGATGAAAATGCTTGAATCAAATATAATTAAAATTTTAGGCATATTTAAATTTATTTCTAATGCAATACATGTTGATCGACTCAATTAAATATATAAAATATATATGAAGTAATTTTGAATAGGAATAAAAACTTATTTTTTCCTAGAGATTGCACAACATGCTCTTGACAGATCCGCACCCTCAAAAAGCTAGGTGGTCTGTCAGATCTCGCCTACTGGAAGGTGCCTAATAAGGAAGATAAAGTAAATAATATGCTTATGCTAACTCCCGGTGATCTCAAGCTTATTTCTTAGATCATTAGAGTTTTTTTATTACCCTAAAATTTTTAATTAGATTTAAGTAGAAAATATTATTTACGTACCCTCACGAGCCTTCGTGTATCTAGGCTAACAAAAAATGACAAGCAATCATAAAAAAATAAGAAAAACAGGCAATCATAATTGCAATCAAAATAAATCAAACACGTCAATTAATTAATTCTATTAAGTAATGTCCATAGGCAAATGCCCCTTTATTACAACCCAAAATTTACATAAATTAAAAGTGGGAGGGCATCACTAATAACAAACTCAGATTAATCATAGGATCGATGCAAGTTGACTTTGAGTGGGATACTCTTTGTCTTTAACTCCTCATCCTCCTCTTCTTCAGGCTCCTTGGATTTGTTGTATCTTGATACTCAAATGAAAAAGAAAACTTTTCCATGAAGGTGAGGTTATTCTTTTCACTTTAGGTACTTAAGTGACCCAAATTTGAGCTTATAAATGGAAAAGGGCCCTCCCATGACGAATGTCCTTTCCTCTTTGGAACAAAAGTTTGGATCTATATATCTTGACTCAAACATCTAACTTTTACAACTCTTAATTTTAAACAAATTACATCAACATTAAAAATGAAAAATCTACTCTCTTGTAGAACTACGGGAAAACACGCGATTACCGTCTGATTTTCCGACGGAAAAATTTGCTATAGCAAATACGGTGCATCATGCGTAGGAACGTTTACGGCATTTTTCCGGCGCATATGGTGCCGGAGAGTTTCCAGCGTCTGTTGCACCGGTAAAAGACGTCGAAATAGACCAACATTTTACTGGTTTCGGTGCACTTTACGGTGAAAAATAACCCATGTAGGTTGAGAGTTTTCAGCGTCTGTTGTATATGATTTGAAGGTTGATTGAAAGTTGGTTGAATGCTGGAATGGAGCTTAGAAGTATGAAAACAAGATTGAAGGTTGGATTGGAAGATGAACTTGGATTTGATTAAGAGTTGGATTGAGATTTGATTGAGACCTATATAATTTTCATGGATTGAGATTTGATTAAGAGTTGGATTGGGACCTATGTAATTGTCAAGTAGGCACCTGCCAATCATTAGGTCACAAAAAGAAAACCCATGTAGGTCTTAGTGATTTCATACAGAAATGAGGTCAACATGGTGATAATAGCATGAGGATCATAGTGTAACACTCTAGGGTCTAATAGAAGAATTAAATCCCTAAGCCTAGCTTTCTCAACCATATCATGGAATATAATAGAGCCAACTAAGTATTCCAAAATAATAAATAGAAATTACGATTATCTAAATTATCATTCCAAAACAAACAAATATTTTAGTATAATCTTATTATGGCTTAGTTTAAGACAACTTTCTTATTATTTTCTGAAGTAGCTTTCTCGTAAAAAAAATTCAAGAATTAGAAATTTTTATACTGAAAAGTTACTTTCGAAAGCAACAAGAAAGCTATCCCACACGAAACCTAAAGTTTTAAATTTAGTGACTTAAAAAACAATAATTATAAGTTTATAACTCAAATTTATTTTAAGGCAGAGATATTTATTAAATGTTCAGACAAATCAAATTACAGTTTGATAAAAAAAAAAAAAGAGGCCAAGAAACCCATCTCCCAACAAAAATCAGTTTGCCTTTATCGATCGAAGCCTCTTAAACAAAAAAAAATCCACTCTTGGAATGAAATGAGACAGTTGAAAGCGAAACTAAGTTGTGAATGAAAAAAAAAAAAAATTATATTATTCGATTCTCCTCTCTAGTTAAGGGATTAAGGCAAAAAAAAAAAAACTTGTTTCTCAACAGGAAGAATGGATAGAAGTTCCTCTTCAAGTCATTGAATCAAGAAAAAGACAAACTACTACAGAGATGGCATCAAGAACTATAAATCCGAGGTGTCATAGTTTGTAAGCGTGAAGAAGGAAGCAGCCCTTTTCAAATCATTTTCCTCCCCTTGCTCTATAGTTTTTGCTTCCACTTCAATGTCGGAGCTGCAACACCAAATGTGCACCAAATTTTCAGTTACTTGTACACAATCTAAATTAATAAACAAAGCTATGCAATATTTACATATTTATTTTATAGCTCAGTAACTGAAGTTGCAGACATTTTTGGGGATGTATCTCTAAGTTTCTTCAATTGGAGGGCAATTTACATACACATCACACAAATAATTCTTAGGTATTTACATATCTAACTCCTAAAATCTGATATTTGTTTATATAGCACTCAAATCTTTAAATCACATAAAAGGTGTGTTTGGGATGGCTGCATCATTTTATATAATAGGTTGTGAAGTTGCTATAGGGAAAGCAACTTAGACTCCTGTTGCAAAAATGGCTTCCCACAACATTAGTTTTTGAGAAGCGGTTAGAAAGAAGAAAGCAAATGAAATTATAATTGTTGTCTCAAATATAAAGCAGTGAGAAAGTTGTCTGAAATGGACCCTACAAATATATTACTAATATTAACTTCCTAAAGTGAAATTCACATTTTTATGCATGTCTTAATGTGACATAAATATTAAATGATATATAAGTAAATATATAATTTTAGATGTTAGATACACAAACATGAAATAATTGTTTAAAAGTAATCTCAACCATTCAATTTTCACCTACTAAATCTACTATACACATATTTGTAACGTCTTACCTACCATAAAAAAAATTATCCATGTTTAATTCTTGATGCGTTACCAAAAATTGTCGTGATCGAGCACTAATCTTGAGGCATATTAAAGTTAACATCTTCCAAAATTAAATTTAGGGCCAAACGAATTCCAATTTCTGTAAACTTATAATCAAATTGACTATATCAATAAGATGAATCTAACGACACCAAAAATCAGTCTGATCTGAGCCCAAAGGGCCTTTAATCAAGAGCTTAAAGCATATTTGGGCTACAGATCAAGAAATATATAAGACTTGAAGCATCCCAAAGCTGGCACCATGGTGAACCATCACCACCAGGTCATCATTGCGGAGCCTCTACAGGACCAATATCGTCATACTTCTGTCCATCCGCCATAATTGGGCCTTTATCTAACCACCGTCGCCCACCAACTACTGTCTCTATGACTATTGTTTCCCTATATTAAAGTCCCTTTGATAGCCATCACTCGCCGACAAAGCTCCCCCCAACACTATCACCGGACGACTACGGTCCCTGCGACCTCCTTTGCTTATCGACCATGATCCCTCCGGCCTCTGTAACCCTCAAACTATGGTCCCTTCGACCATTATCGTCTATCGAGTATGATATCTCCTAACATTTTTTCCATCGACTACGTTCCCTCCCACCACCATCGCTCACCAACTATGGTCCCTCTAACCTTCAGACCTCTGTCGCCCACTGTATACGGTCCCTATGACATCAATCGCTAGTTGACTAAGGTCCCTCTGACCTTTGTCATTCACCGACTATGGTCCCTCCGACCACCGTCGCCCGCCGACTATCATCCCTTCAACCTTCTATCATTCGTCTTCCCCTAATTATGATTTCTCTGACCTTCCAACCTCCATCTCCCATTAACTACAATCCCCCCATCATTCATCGCCCGTCAACTATGATCCCTCTAACCTCTATTGCCTACCAATGACATTCCCTCCTAGCTTTGTTTCCCTTCGACTACGGTTCCTAAGATCATCACCCGTCGACTATTATCCCTCTGACCACCATTGCCTGCTGGCCGACTACGATTCCTCTGACCATAGTCGCATGCCGACTACAGATCCTCCGACCTCCTTCGCCATTTACTATGGTATCTCTGACCTCCATTCCATATCAACTCCAATTCCTCCAACCACCGACTGTGATCCCTTTAAGCTCTATAGCCCACCAATTATAGTTAATTTGACTACTATCGCTTGCAACTATGGTCCCTCTAACATCTATCACTTACCAACTAAGGACCCTTAGACCACCGCCGCCCTCCAACTATGGTTCCTTAGACCCCCTTTGCCTGTCGATTAAGATGCATGTGGCCTCTATCTCCCATCGGCTATATATGGTCCCTCTGACTTTCATTACTCGTTGAATACATTCCCTCTGACCTCCATGTCATGCCGAATACGGTTCCTTTGACCACTATTGCCCGCCGACTAACATCCCTCCAACCTCCATCACCCGTCGATTATGGTCACTCCAACTACCGTCGCTTTTCAACTATGACCTCCATCACTGTCAACTATGGTCCCTCTGACCATCATCATCCGTCTATAGTCCCTTCGACCATTGTCGCCTGACTATGGTCCTTACCGACCAAAAGACTAGGCCAACATTCTCATTAGGACAACTCTCATATCACTATATTAATTCCTATTTCCACCATGTAATATGCTTCATATGATGTATATTTGCTACATAAAGCCAAGGCCTTCCCCCCAAGGATGAGCATCATTTTTAATCGACTACAAACACTTGCATAATCTTTTTAACTTGGTTAGACCCCATAATTTTTTCTCTTTATTAGAATTCTTCACGTAAAAATCTTGGTCTCTTATGACTTGCATTCCTCTTTCTTATCTTTCTATGAGTTGGATCTTCATACAAAGCTTAGATATAATTCTCTATATCTCTCTACTGCCGCGAATGTTCCATGATGCAATTGTTCTAAATAAGTACAAATTTTAAACTTATTTTACGATACAAATTAAGGCACATTTTTTCTATGTTTAAGATCTTCATGCCATGGTGGTTTTGTGAAAAAGTTGATAACTAATTAATATTGTGATCTCACAAATCTGGTTGTACCTCCATTCTTGTGATGCAATCTCTTTGTACAAAGTTTTATTCTTTTTGTTTTTTGGTGCCACACAATTATGTTGGTGGAAACTTGGTATAGTGAAAATTAAACATATTCTATTGGTTTTATATAATTCTTAAAAATTTTTTGATGTAAACATTCCTAGTTGATTATACCTTATGGGTTTGATCTAAAGGCAACTTTTTTCTCTAGTGTGACCTTGAACTTCTTGAATGCTTAAGAAAATTCCAATTTATGCTTAAAAGTACATTCATATTTTCTTAAAAAAATCATGTATGAATGAAAGAAAATATGCAATTTTACTAAATGAGTTGGGTTTGATTGATCCTTACATTTATGTATGTATGAGTTTGAGTAGCTTTCGAGCCATTTTACTTCTTAAGAAAGTTTTACTTAAATTTCCTTATGAGTTAGAATTTTCCATAAGGTTATTCAGGGCAGGTACATAAGCCTATCACCATCTTTCATGGATAACAATTCTAGTCCACCAAGGTTACTATGCTCAAAATAAAGATGCCAAAGCCAACAAACATCTTGCAACATGTCTTGACATACTTTACTACATCATTTAGAATATTAAAGAAGTTATTAAATTTTTTTTGCATGAATTTTCACCTTAATGATAAATTTTCATTGACATCTCATATTATATTTTTTGAAGGATCTTTCATGTGAATACCCTTTTTTGCAACTTACCTCAAACTAAAAATATCAATTTTTATATTGTGCATAAAATAACACTATCAAATGAATTAATAAATTTTATATTTTATGCAAATAAAAATGATAAATTTTTCTTTCAATGGAATTCTAAAATCATCTCTAAAATAAACATAATTTCTTACTTACTCATTGAGTTGCCCAAATATGATCCTTCTTTTATACTTATGATTGCTCACATCAATGCTAAGGTATCAAATATTTTCTTGACCTTCATTATTGATGTTGTGAGCTAGTAGTGTAGTGCCATTTTTTTATGCTATTTATTTTATTTAATTGACTATCTCACTAATTTTATTCTTGGAAGTTGTCTTTAGCATAGTATTTGAGTTTATTATAGTTAAAGCATTCAACACAAGATTTCTCATACTTTAAGTTTGTAGAGTGTTCTCCTTTATAATAATTGGAATTGTAGTTCATAAGCCCAAAACTTATCTATGAACATGCCTCCTTCTTGTCCATGACCACTTATATTAACTTCTATTATTATTGAATTATATTTCTTTAAATCATTGATTGAGCATTTATCTTGAGATTTGTAACATCTCCCATCTTCTTTCCATTTCTTTTAGGTTTATTATAAATGATTAAAACTATTGAAAAGTATTTAATGGAGGACTCCACTAATTTCATATGCAATGAATTAAATTGTTTTCTCATTGTTTGAATTATTAGTTTCTTAGTTAACTTTCACTTTTCATTTATAAGAGATTTATAGCTTCTCTATTGGGTGTTAGGATAAGGTGAGACTTGAATTTTTTTTAAAATAATCATCATATAATGCTTGGTAAATGAGGATGAGAGTTTTTTTATGTCTGTCTTGAAACTTTTAAACTATCTTTTTTGTGTTGAGGTTATTGTTAACTCATTCATTGACTCATTAAAGTCTTTTCATGACAACTTAAATATCATGTGCTATAAGACGCCCCTCTATTATAATACTCGAATTATCATCATTACTTTGTTGAGTGATAGTACATGGAAGGATGCGATTCATATATTTCCCTTAATTTGAGCTCAGATCAGGTGGATTCATCTTTTTGAGCTCTTCAAGTTTACATACTATCTACCACTTTCCCTTAGGAGGTATTTTTAAGTGAAGACCTAGTACTATATCATCTTATTGAGGCTTGCTTATTGTTGTGACTTACAATTTGAGAGGTTTAGAGATAATACACTTTTTATAATTTATTTTCAAGGGCCTTTCTAGTAAGGATCTTGTCCCTTACTAGCTTTCTATAAAGGCTTCTTCATTATTGTGCCTTCAAAGGATTTATCCTTCCTTTCCATTATATAACCATGCTCGTCAAACTTTTAAATATTATTTGTGATGAGAAGAATTTTGAAAATTTTCATATATGTAGAATGATTAAGAAAGATAATTGTCAGTTGAGATACCATGGGTGCATAAAATGATAGAGGGAGGATTTGCCCAACTATAATATCACTCTACTTGTTAATGTGAATATCCTTTCAAGGAAAGTATTAGTGTAATGCTATAACTATGAAATGTATAGAATAAATTCTATGATGAAACTTGGTGGAGCTTTGAGACTTTGGAGTTATCTTCAAGAGCATCATATAGGTGACACAATATTTCTACATGAAAATCTAAAAGGGGAAGATTATGGGGCTATACTTAATTAAAATAATTTTACTAGTGTATATCATAGGCTATAAATGTTGTATGCTTTTACAATCATCTAGAGCGTTGTTATAATATATAAACATGAACTATGGTGAATGGATTCTATCATGGATGTTAGATGCATGATATTTGAGATATTGGAGGTATCTTTATCATTGGTGATTTATTTGATCATTTTTTAATAGGAGGAGAGCCAAGAGACTAAGAAGTCCATCATAAGTATTTGTGTTGACTTGGAATTGAAATTAGCACTATTACTAGGCATCAATGTTTATTGGCAATGACATGTATTGAGGTTTATATCAATAACATGCATATGTATTAACCTTATTAAAAATAAAAGGCATCATGGTTGATGTCGAAGGTGGGATTTCATCTTATTGATGACAACATGCATCAAAGTAGGTGTTGATGATATATATTAACCTTATAGCAGACTTCGATCATTGGGGTTAATGTAGACAACATTTGTTGAACATTTTCATAATAATGGGCATTGGGGTTTATAGTAATGATATGTATCGACTTATTAGTGATGTCATCCATCAATATTGTTAGTGTCGATTTCTAACAAAGTCATTGAACATTTGTGTTGGTGTTGATAATATGCATTAGCTTTATTAGTGATGACATGATTCGATATTGTTGGCGATGAAGCAAAAAATGATCATTTTTTGTATTGATGACCATCATCAATGTTGGTGTTGATGTGGTGTGTCTCAACTATCTTGACAATGCTGTGTATTGACATTAATGTGGACAATATACATCAGTCTTTTTGGTGATGTTTTGCATCTATATTGGTGTGGAAATTATACATCAACATTCTTAGCAATAGTGTGTGTCAAAGTTGTTCGATAATCAAGCAATGACAGTTTGGTGGCAAAGTTTGGGCAACAATAGTCAGGAAATGGTGGTAAGTTGGTGATGGTAGTTGGTTGATTGTGATTAGACAGTATTTATTAAGTGATAGTTAACAGTTTGAGTGATAGTAGTCACCAATAATGAATATTGACCTTGACATTGAGCAAAGCTCTCTCTAACTCTAGGTCTAGCTTTAGGACTAGCTCCAAGTTAACTCCCTCTCCTTTATGTAAAAAATGTGCCCTATTTTATTAAGGATTTTTTATTGGTAATTTTAGCCAAAATTCTCAATTACTCCATTTGAAGACATTCATTGATTTTCTTGATCTTATATCATTTTTTAGGTATTTTATTATTATATTGTCAATGAATTGAATAATGCTAGGTTTGTTAGATTCCTCTTGTCAAGCACTCACTATGACTATAAGCACCCAAAATTCGATGATTGTTTGGTCAAATAATATTATAAAGTTTTCAACTATGTTTCAAGTGCTTAATTTGGACTCATTTCAAGATACTTATGGAGTTGTTAAGTTTGTTTTTTAGAAGCATTGACTTTGATCATAAATTTTCTAAATAAAAAAGCTCACATGGTCCTAATTTTACACATCAAAGTTTATGTTTGATCAGATGATGTTTTTTATGACATGTCAATGTTCAAATAGCATTTTAAAAACATTTTAAGAATCATATTCTACTTTTATTAACATTAGATTTCTATAATAGTTATCCGCACCTAATATTTAGCATCTAGTAATATTGTGATATCTTAAATCTTTTCAAAATTTTGTTTTGCTAACCTGCTCAGTGCCATGACGGTGGAGCCGACGTTAACTTTCGATTCTACGTCCTCATAGTCTGCACTAATGCCGAATGCATGGCGCCCCATTTCAGACATGTCAAGAGGCGGCCGCTCGTCCACATCTTCCTCACCCTCTGCTTTCTGTTGAATGCTCAATATCTGCTCCTGCGTCAGCTCTTCGTCTGCATTAATCGTATTAATATCGATACCAATGAGGTTGTGTTCATGAAAGTCATGCAGGTCTTGTTGCCCATCACAGGAGAAGTAGTGATCATTATAATACTGATGCTGCTGTTGGCTGAGGAGAAGATTTGGTTGAATATCGGAACTTGCGTCGAATTGAGCTCGAAAACTGGCGATTTGGCGGAGGACGAATTGCAGCTCGGCCTGTGCAGCGTTAATCCTTCGTTGGAGATCAACGATGATGCGGTAGCAGCCGCCGGCGGGGTCTTGGGCACGAACATTCGATTGGAAGATGATGGAATTCATTGCCTCTTGACGGCGGTCTGGCTCGATGGATTTGAGTATTTTGAGGATGTTGGAGACGCCGAAGAGGCGATGGACGTTGAGAAACTGGCTTTGTTTATCGGCGGGGAAGAACGGGGCGAGAGTGCAATCGGAGGTGCATTTGCGGCGTTGGAATTTGCAGGCGGCGCAGGCGGTGCAGGCGGAAGCAGTGGGGATGGAGTAAGAAAGGTCAGACTCGGGGGTCAAGGGGTTCATTTTTCGGAGGACGGGTGATGGGGAGGTGAAGGGGGAATTGGGATGGACGAATAAGGCGTAGCGAATGCGAAGGCTTAGGCGGGGAATTCTGATGCTTTTTCTTTTTTTCGCTTGATCTTGGTCATGCTTAGAGAGCAGTGGTAGTTTAGAAATGAGGGAAGGAGGAGGCGGAGGGAGCGGGTGGTGCGGCGGAGGGAGCGGGTGGTGCGGGGTAGCGGTAATGGTGGGGTGAGATTTGTTGTGGAAGGATGGGAGAGAGACGTTATGGAGATTATCATGGAATGTGAAATTCAAAATGATGTTTTTTTTATTAAATTATGTTAGAAAATTGATTATTAATTTAATTTTGAGATTAATCTTATAAATGATAGAGTTTATATTTATTAATTTTAACTAAAATTAATTAATAAGTCTGATAGATTTCTTCTTTTTTTTTTCTAAAAAATTTCTGTTAGAATATCTTGATCAAATACAGATAGGATCAGACTCAAAGCTTTTAGATTAATTTATTTTAAAAATTGATGTAGTATGACTTATTATTAAACTAATATTAAATATATTCAGGAGCAGGACCCCTTTGATCCGGGGGATGAATTGCCCTCACTAAAAAAATTACTTTTTTCATTATACGATTATTTAGATAATTTGTCCTCAATTTATTTTTGAGTCTTTATTATTAGAGTTTTTAGGCAATTGCCCCTAAAATTTTTAAAATATAATGATCTTTTGACAATTTCCCACAATATAATTAAATATATTTATGTATTATTTGTGATTAGCATGAGATGGAATAAGAACCCTTGGTTTGCTTTCTAGTTCACCTACATCGTTAGTAAACAGGTGGGGAGGCAGTTTGCTGTATTGAGGCATTGACAACATGCGGTGGTTAGTAAACATGACCACACATTCTCTATCAAATATTTATGTTTCCTTTGTGATAATTGTTTCCTGGTTTATTTTTTAGACCACAATCATAATATCTATTTGCATATGTTTTTTTTACTGCTTTCGGAAAATTTTTAAGCTTTTATGTTGTTTAAAAAAATTACTTTCTCCGAATAATTTAACAATCGTCTTTATAAAAAATTATAGTCATCTTAAATGAACCCTAAATGAAGTATGCTTTATGTTATGCTAAAGTTTGGAGAGATTTGAAAAGCATTTGTTAGATGCTCTTGGACATGATTAAGGCTTCATTTGGAACGACTTTCTTAATGTTTTGTAAAGCAGTTTTCTAGTACAAAAATTTTAGTTCAAGAAGTTTTTAAAAATTCTTGTACTAAATAATTACTGTTTTAGAAACAGTAAAAAAACTGTTCTAAACAAAGCCTAATATATCATAGATGTTTAGTTAGGAAGGTAGCTTTTGGAGATGCCATAGAATGCTATAATCAGCTGTTAACTCACCTTTACACGTCAACCATTGTATGGCTTTTTATTTACTTCTTGCCCTATGTATTATCTATATATTGCTACCTGCTGTATCTCTACTGTGATAATAATATATTTAGCTTTATTTTTGTTTCAACGTGTGCTCTTCTCTCTGGCTTCTCCCTTCTCTAGCCAGTCTTCATGGTATTAGAGCGCCATTAATGGCGGACCAAGACTCGGCGACATCCGCTCCATCTTCTTCCAATCTTTCTAACTCTCTCTCTCTCTCTCTCTCTCTCTCTCTCTCTCTCTCTCTGTCTCATTTCGTCGTTCCCACACCATTAAAGTTCTTGATCTCAAATCTCAAGAACCTTGTTCCCACCCAACTCACAAACGATACCTAAGCTATTTGGAGGCTTCAGCTTCTTCAACACTTCTCTGCTAATGGATTCGTCGATCATCTTACAGCGATTCAATATGTCATTCCGACACCAAATCTTTCGATTATGCATTATGGCGTTTAATTGATCGGAACCTTATCTCTATGCTTCCTGCGACCATCTCTATGTCCATTCTTTCCTACGCTATCTCATATTCCATCGCCCATGACATTTGGGAGATTCAATGGAATTTGCAACCCACTAATCGCTCGCATTTGATTCTGTGAAAGCTGTTTTTCCTTCCAGGTTCGTCCGGACGAAGTTGGATCGTCCGGGACGATCAGTACAGGTTGTAAAGGAATTTCTGGACAGAGAAGTTCGTCCCAGGACGAACTGGGGTTCGTCTGGACGAAAATTTTCCCGAGAGCAACTCGTCCATGTATGATTACTGTACACGTCTGAACGAATTTTGTCCAGAGGGAAAATAGTCCCGGGACGATTTGCGATCGTCCGGGATGATCTGGTTGGATATATATGGAAATGAGATATTTTGAAGAGAGAGAAAAGCCCAAGTGTCACGACCCGACCCGAGACGGATCCCGCCCGCACCGGGCCGCGACCAGCCAAACAAACCGATAGACCAGGATCTGGCTTTGGAATTTGCTTCGGAACTGATTCTTCCAAATATTTCAACTCAAAAACAGACACACAGAGCTACTATGAAACATCAAATGCAGCGGAACAAATCATATATATTTTTCTTTTCCTCAAAACAATCATCTACAAATACAGTACATGACTGACAAAAAGAACAAAGAAGAAAAGTCATGACTGTACAAAAATCAAAAAGTACAAAAATACTTATAACTGATCAGACTCTGAACTCTAGTATAAGATCTCCTTCCCTTTCCCAGAACCTGAAAACCACCAGAAAATAAGGGTGAGCTTAACAGCTCAGCAAAGCGACAAACCTCCAATAAAAACTTCCAGAATCCCAAAACCAAACACATCAGACCAAATCCAATCAAAATATTCGTACAGATCAGAACAAACAGATCAAATCAGAACTTATACGGACTTATATCAAATCAGAATCAGATTTGCTTACAGAACAGATACGGAAATCAGAAGTCCTTTCAAATCAGATATTATTTAATTAATAGCTAAATTCCTTGATACTGACAGAATCTCTATGGATTCCGGCCCCTTATGCCTCCCTTTGTGCTCACGGCACCAGACCAGATGTGCTTATAGCACCAGAACAGATTTGTTCGGATCCGGAACAGAACTGATTTCAGATTTCAGATTAAGCTCATTTCAGATTTCCCAGACACTAACCGAATCTATTAGGATCCGGGCCACTTATAACTCCCTTTTTATAACCTATACAGATAACATATCAATTCAGAAGAAATCCGGACAAAATAAAAAATCACACGAAAATCGGACAGCACAACGGCTGTATACGGAATTTACACAAATTTCCTGAAAAATCACAGAATACCAAATTTGCACAGAATATAGATAACAACATTGCAAGACTTTAATTCTATTGCTCAGATAATTTTAAACTACACAGAAAAATACAGTCGACGGAAAACGCCGTCAAATCAAAACTACCAGGACAAAAATCTCCAAAAAATAATCAAAATGTGCACGGCACATCAACAACATATAGAAAATTACGCGGTAAAAACTGAACCAGACGGGAAATACGGACGAAAATCACTAACAAAAATCAATTCCGGACAGATAATACCGCCAAACACGACGGTTCTGAAAATTGAGAAAGGCGGATTGTGCCTTACCTTGCGTACAACAATATCTTCAACAGTCTCGTCGAACGAAAACGGCCCGGCGTCGCCCAAAAATCAACTTTTCCACTTTTTCCTTCGTTTTTCTCTCTCCTGGGTTTTTCTCTCTCTTCAAAATATCTCATTTCTATATATATCCAGACTGATCATCCCGGACGATCGCAACTTCGTCCCGGGCGAAGTGGCTCTGGACAAATTTCGTCCAGACGAATTTCATGAACGTCCCCGGCGACTGGTCCTCTGGAAAATTTTCGTCCAGATGATCCAAATTTCGTCCAGACGATCCATGCAGCCAGAACTGTTTTCCGGCCTGTACCGATCGTCCCGGACGATCCAACTTCATCCGGACGAACCTGGAGCAAAACTGATGTTACAATCTCCCCAACTTCAAAGAAAATGTCGTCCTCGACATTGTCCAATCAAAACTCAGTCAAAACAGATACGGGTACGACTTCCTCATGTCAGACTCCTTCTCCCATGTGAGTGGCTTCCCAGTGGCCGTACGGTGCTTCCACTGGACTTTAACCATCGAATCTGTTTATTTCGTAGCTTTCGGAGTCGTAACGTAAAATCATCGTGGCTTTTTTTTGTACGCAGATTGCTCCCTGAATCTCATTCTCGTCAGCTGAAGTTTGGGCCCAGAATATATTTAGCTGATTAACTTCCAAGTGAACTGATATAGAAAGTTTACGTTATCAAGTGCGATATAAGCGGTGAACTGTTCACGTCAAAATGGTCAAAAAGAATTATTGTCAACGCAGTTCATGGACACTGGTCTAAGTAAGTGATTCAAGAGATAAAGAGCCACACTCAGAGTGGTGCTTGGGTTCGGTTTCCAAATAGTAGCCATCAGGTAGAGTAATCAATTAATCAACTCTATATGTTAAGTTCAGAATTCTCAACTAGAAAGTGTGAACACTCTCGCTGCTGACTAAACC